>NW_020799091.1:46875428-46881312 GCF_003259725.1 Athene cunicularia
AAAAAAAAAAAAAAAAAAAAAAGATTTACAGTACATGACGATACATCCTATCCTAGGTATTTCTCTGAGGAAAATTTCATTTGAGTAGCAGTGGAGCAACATAAAAAGAATATCAGTGTTTTTATTGTACCTTCAAATATTATGAATTCTGATATCATGTAATCAATACATTTGAGATCCATTTCTCAAAACTATGCCTCTGAATAACACAGTAGCATGATATTTCTAATAGGCATTGTAGAGAACTCAGATTTAAAATGACACCATCTCAGTTTTATTATCCATACCCACTTAATATTTTCTGGCATCACAAGTTTAAGGAGTGTGGTATTAGTGACTTTTGAGTAGTCACAATAACCATTATAATATTCAGGTAAATAAAATATATTCTGTGACTTCTTTCTTCAGATAAAAATTAAATTTTAACCTATTAATCCTTAAAGTGGATCCTTTGTCAGTTTTGTAGAAATACATCCTCCAGCAATTTAGGGATTTATTTATCCTTGCGTTAACCCATACCAAAAATCTGAGTCTCAGATGAGATTTCTCCCAATATTAAGTGAACTTAGAAAGAGACAGCTCTGCTTGAGATCGTATCTGGTTTGTTTTCCATAAATATTGAGAAAACTAGACACATATGTTGCTTTGTGGTCACTTACTTTCAGATCCTCTTGATACTTATTCCTTCAGCATTACATGAAAAGTGACAAGTTTACTGTAGCTATTTTCTCCACTCTTCTTAGCATACTGGCAATTACATGGCTGATATCTGTAAGCTGCTTATACTCTTTTTGCATCTAATTAATGTTTGGGTATGGTCTTTAATCCATTATTATACTGTGTACTGAAAAATGGAATCACCCTCACATACTAACTGCTTGCTTAGTGGAACTCCATAGATGCAGGAGAGAGACCCTCACTCCTAGTCACAATTTTTCATAAAATAATAATTTTTGTCAGCAGCAATGTTCAGACCTCTGACAGAGTCCATAATAGTAGCAAAACTGACTACTAGTGGGTAAAAATTGTAGCTGGTGAGTTAGTCACTCCATCAATCAGGTGTTTTTAGCCCTTATTATTTCTACTAGTTTTGTTATTTTGAAGGAGTTATATGCTTATTGAATATACTTCAGGTCTTCTTTAGGATATTGAGAGAAGTTCATTGTACCTGCACAAGATAACATTTGGGATATATTTTCTATTGATGGTGTTTGGAACGAATTTCAGTATGATTCTTCAGAATCATGTATAAAGATTAAAATAAAAACAATATGAGAACCTGGCAGACAAATAATGGTTAATTTTCTGTGAAGGTCCGTTGTAAAGAAGTTAAGGTTTATGATTTGTAACATGTAAAAGTGCATCTATTAGACATTACAATGCAAGAATCTAGATTTATGTAATTGAGAATATGACCTGTCAGGAAAAGAATTACATATGCTTCAGTTGAACAAGTAAGTGGGGTATCTATTACTACACAGGTACTGGATAGTTAATGATATTACTAATTAGTGAAGTTTATTCACAAATTTTCCATGAATGTAGTTTTGATAGTTGTTGTTTGTTTATAAAATACACTTAAACCTTATTTTAAAGTATACTGTATTTTCCTTAAATGTTAATCAGAAGGTGATATATCCCCTGAAATAAGAACTTACAAGCATGCAGCGTAAGTAGATGAAAAAACTGTTCCACTATTGCAATTTTAATTGTGTCTATAATTTTCTTCTCACCATTAAAAAGTTTAAAGAACTTTTCAGACTTAGTAATGTATAGACAGCAAAATCTACTGACATTTTTGACATGAAAATCTGAGAAGATTTTCATGGGTACTTGGTTTCAATTAAAATATAGAAAATCTGCGATGCTCTAAGTACCTTCTACTTTTTTCCTTAACTGTAGGCTCATACCTATATAAAACTAATATATAGATATCTGAAGTGCTAAGGCTTGGACATCTTGTCCAAGCCAGAGTTGACCTATAGATGAGTCTTGTATGTTTTTATAAGTGATAACCACTGTACTAATAGGTATTACACTATAATACCTGTAATATAATAAACCACCTATTCTGATGTAAAAAGTGGAAGTATTGAAGCCTGAGCAACAAGTCCTGAGGCAAAACTGCTAACTCAAACATCATAAAACATGCCTATCTTGAATATATCTCCATCTTTCTTTGTGTGTGAGCAAGATAACAGGGTCATGAAGACAGTTGTCTGGCACTGTGACCTGATGTGAGACCTTGCACATATTCCAATTAGATAAGCAGGGGAACTCCCTTAGCTTCTCCCTTGAGCCCTGGCCAGGCTCTGGGGGAATCTAATGTGAGACTGAAACCAGGTATTTCCGCTCAAAACAAAGGTGCCAGCTATTCTGGCCTGTCCATCTCTGGTGTATAAGCTGGACCCACTCACAGGGACTTTGGCAGCCTCACCTATGGGTGGAGGCACCGCGTAGGATTTCCCCCTTGCCGGGACAGGCTCTCCAAACCCTCGCTGTAACCGGGGCTGCCCAGCCACTGCGGGTCTGGGTGATGGGAACGTATGCAAGTGGTGATGGAGCTTTCTTAATCACTGTTCTCTCTCTCAGGTAGTAATGATTTGATGCATTACCCTGTATTTTCCTATTTGTTTAAGTGCACTATTCTGTCTTTTCTTACTGTATGTTTTCTGTATTACTTTGTTACATTATTTAATTATTTCTAGTAAAATATGCCTACTCTTTTCACTCTGGTGTCCAAGGTTAATTGTTATCCTTAATCAGCAACACAATAGCTTGGTATTTAACCAAAGAAAATTAAATTCTTTAGCTCAGTTGGATTCTTTTCTTGGTCTACCTACAGTATGTTAATACAAATAGAAAAAAAAAATTACTTCAACTTCCAATTTCATTCAAGTTTTTCTTTCATAAATACAGATTATTCAAAGAGCTTTTCTGCTTCCCTGACTCTTTGCCTTATAACTATTCCTTTACACAAACTGTTCTCTCTTTTGATACCAATCTTTTCCTTGCTCAATTTGATAGAGATAAACCCTAGGCAATGTTAAAAGTCATTACCTCTTATCTTTCCACATTCCATTCTCAATCTAGCAATGAAACTACTCCATTATACCAGTGATGAATCTTTAGTGTAGGATATATATCAATTTCTTACAACATCACAAAAAACTTTAATCCCTACAGAAAGTCTATTAAACAACAATTTACACAAAATGTAATTATTAATTGGTAACATAGATTGTGATCCTGCACTTACTCTAGGATACTATAAATATATATGTGTAGATAACACATATTTTAAGCAAAATCTGTAGTTTTCTATGAAAAGAGTTTATTGAATTCAACAAAACACTCACTGCTATCTCTTTTGCTAGGGATTCAGTCATAGAACTTCTGATTGCCACTGCTGAAAGATGAGTTTGAGTGAATGAAAATACAGAGACTCCTGCTGGGAACAGGAGAGTAATACAATCAGTGCCTCCACCTCTTTCTTCTTACCAGAGCCACTAAACTCAGCGAGCCTCTCTCCAGAAATCTATGGCCCTCTTCCTTTCTCGACACTAAAGCTGCCTTCTGCAGTTTTCACCATTCCTGATAAGGCACCCAATGAATATCAGCTAGGTAGTCAGTGGTCAGGTGGCAAAAATTTAGTATCTGCTTCTCCTTGAAATGGAGATGATCTCTGACACTGGTCTGCTGTTGTGTTGAAATTATTCTCTCCTCCATTAGAATTCTATAAATTTTCACTCATTTTTTCTCTTTCAGCAATGCTACCTTTACCAGCTTTTTTTTTTTTTTTTTTTTTTTTTTTTTTTTTTTTTTTTTTCGGAATTTACGGTAACAGCATAACAGTCCATCCTTAGAGGTCCTTCAGGAATATTACTTATAAACATGGATTTCTAGACCCAAGAAATACTTAAAAAAGGAGATAATTTTGATATGTTATGGCAAGTAATAAATTATTTTGTTCCTTCTTTCATTTCTTTCCTTTTCAAAACATAATGATAAAGCCATACCTTTTCAATATTGCAGGGATATATTAATTATATTCTTCTTTTAGCAAGCTCAGCATGACATGTTTGCTTGGAGTGCATTTTAAAAACTTGCTTAGTAAAATTACTGAAGGAAATGCAGCTGGAAAATGATACTGAAAAAGATCAGAGTCAGCAATATAATAACTTCTAGTATTTATCAAATCTTGCAAAGATATGTTGGTATTAAAATAACAAAATTGTTCTCTGGTGTCTCTTTAAAATGAGTGAAGTGTATCAAAAACTGAAGTAATACAAAAGTAAGGTGACTTTCTATCAGCTGAATTGTATGTGGAAGACTAGCTGACCTTTATTTCATGAACCAGCAGTCAGTGCAATTACTGAGAACATTGCTAGTACTAGCAAACAGAGATAACATCAATTCTTGTCTAGAGGCCATGTGTATCATTCTTTTAAATAGTTTTCTTTAACTCAAAGGCATTGAGAAGTCTGATTAAAAAAAAAAGATAGTGGGAGTATATCTTTTGAGAAAATAATAATTTAGATTAAAACATTTTGAAGACTTCAGATCATCAAAACATGTGGTTTAATAACAACTTATTCATGTCCTTAATCTTGTCCTGCAAAATTTTTGAATTGGGTTCTAAAATTCATAGGGTTGGAGTTGCTTTCTGTTGCCTTCAGCACACAGCTGTGACCAAAAACCCACAAGACTTCTAAATAAACATAGGGATGATTACAAGTATTTATCTGAAATATTCATTTATTTACCCCACAAATTATGCCTGTGATCTTATAAAATTTGTCAGTATTAAATTAAAGTGTACATTTTACTGGCTCTTCATATAATATTGAGAAGCAGCCTGATACTAGTGTTTCTATTTTTATATAGGTCATTGTAATTGTAAGACCTAGGTTGTAACTAAGTTGATGATCTTTGTTGGAAAATGACTTCTCCTAACTTGGTGGTGAACGGAGTGGGTGTCTATAGTGAACTTAAGGAAGTCATTGAAACTTTACTATGTCTTACCATGGAATGAGTCCTGATTTCTTCCAGTTGTCTTGTAGAGAGTTTGCAGGTTCTTCCTTTTTTTTTTTTTTTTTTTCAAGCCTGAGAGAAAAGATGTAATTTACTTTTGTCCTGGTTTCAGCTGGAGTTATTTTTTTTACCTGGGAACAGGCTGCGTATCAGTTAGCGAGTGGTGAGCAATCACATTGTGCGTTACCCATTTGTAATTTCTATTATTGTTATTGGTTTACTTATTTCAATTAATAAACTCTTTTTATCTCGACCTATGAGTATCCCTTTATGCCTCCAATCTTCACTTCCCTTCCCTGGGCAGGGGAGAGTGAGTGAGCAGCTGCATGGTGTTTGGCTGCTGGTCAGATTTAAACCACAATAACTTTCAATGTGTCTCAACTGCCCACTACATTTTATTGCATTGACACTCCCTTAAACTAATCTCTCTTAAATGCAAAATGCTATTAACTCTACATTTTATAGACTCAAATGAATCTGTGAAAATAAAAAAATAAGGAACCAATGAAGGAATAAGCTTTTACATTTCTTAAGAAATAATAATAGTTTTTAAAAGTTCTTAAAGATGTCTAGATTCTACCTAAGAGAGATCATTGTCTTGTAATGTAGTCTAAACCAAAAGTTTGTTAAAGAAAGATGTCTAGGAAAGGCTACAGCTTAATAATGATTATTCATTCAGGATGAATAGTTAAGGGTCCATGAGATCTGTTGTTACACTATGCTTTTCCATATGCAAAATAACTGCTCTCCTGCTGAGAACTAAAGACTTCCACAGTCTTGGGTACCAAGCTTACTTCTGTAAAATCAAAGAAGCAAAATGAGCTATACAATCCAGATTACTTCCCTCCCC
>NW_020799091.1:46881362-46927451 GCF_003259725.1 Athene cunicularia
CCCCCCCTTTTCCTTTTCTTTTTGGTTTAAATTAAAGAGAATAAGGATTATCTTGCACACTGTATGAAGTTTTTTTGTTCCTTTCCCAGGTATAACCAGTTTATAAGGTTCTTCTAAGGGTTTTAGTTATCCTGTCTAATAATAACAAAAAAACAAACAAACAAACAAAAAAACAGATGCCAGATGTAACTGAGTTCTAAAATGTATTTTGCATTCCTCATTAATAAAAATAGTTGATGCTTTAAAACTGAGCTATAAGAAAATTAAAGAAACAGAAATAGACACTATAAAACCAATGACGTGAATAAAAGCTCTGTGACTTTCTAAACATTGATGAAAGCATACTGTTATTTTTCTTGTAAGCAGAGAAACTAAACTTCTATGTATTTCAGCAGAGAAAGATGTTTTCTTTGAAGAGGATTAGATGATGGGATGACATTAGCCTGCTGTAGAAAATCGATGAAGATGAATGAAGATCCATTTATACACCATACTTTTTGTAAGCTGTATTGCTTGAACAGCCATACATGCAGTTGTTGATATAAATAGAAAATGTATCAAACTTATTATCCTTTGTATCTATACAAGTGTGACCAAAGTCCGATTAGATTTTAAGACAAATACTAAGAGACTTCCTACACTTTAAGCTTCTCAAAAAGACTTTAAGATCTGATGAAAATGGACAATTAATTGGTTAGTGACAAATCCTAATTAAATGACTACAAAATTACCAGAAGGAAAACTGTGCAAAACTTCCTTTACCTTAAACTATACACACATACACATCTTCCTCAAACTGCATGTATCTAAAGATATGACTATGTATTATTTACTTTAACATAGAAGATGGATGGAAGAGGCTAGCCCATAGTTAAATTTTCCCTCTTCTCAAGTTTGGAGTAAATACTCACAATGCATAGGTATTTCTCAATGAGCAATAATTAAGAGTCGAGAAGAAGTCTGACTTTGCCCTGGCCTTCCATCGGCTTTGTGGGCAGATGATCTTGAAACTTTGAGCAGTCTGAGCCTGAGAGACATCCCAGCTCAGGGGAGATGCTGGTCAGAGTCCACGGCAATTCAGAAGAGCTCAAAGGTTCTTACTTAGGGTCGCTAATTATAGGGTCCGATATAATTGACTTTCATCAGGTAGTTCTCCATTTCAGTTCAACTCAGATGAGGAAATGCTCTGGTGCTTCCTACTAGTTATGCAGGCCCAGCACTTGTTAGAATTTGAACTCCTGGTATCACACCCCTTGGGCCATGTGAGAATCTAATGTGAGACTGAAACCAGGTATTTCCACTTAAAACAAAGGTGCCAGCTATTCTGGCTTGTCGATCTCTGGTATATAAGTCTGGACCTGCTCGCAGCAACTTTGGAAGCTTCACCTATATGTGGAGGCACCGCATAGGCTTTCCCCCTTGCCGGGACAGGCTCTCCAAACCCTCGCTGTAACCGGGGCTGCCCAGCCACTGCAGGTCTGGATGATTGTTGGGATTCTAGAGGACTTTCTGTGAAAGAATGGAGATGTGAGCAATCCTGCGTGAGAACAAGACTGATAAGAGCCTCAGCTGAGCAAGAATGCGATAAGGACGTGACCCTGAATGAGGGGGGAGAAACTCGGCGAGACAAACAACCCCCGGAAGGGGCTGGGATGGAAGAGGAAGTTCCACAAGGCAGGAAGCCTGGCAAGGCTGATGTGGCACTTTTTATCCAATCATAAGAAGGTTTAAAGCGCGGGCTAAGTTAACTGTCCAGTCTTGAGGACTTGTACTGCATATTACTCACGTGTGCAGGAGAACATTATAAAAGAGCTTTCTTAGTTGTAATAAACGGGTATTGCTTGATCACATTGGTCATGTGTGTGCTCAGCTCTCCCACAGGTAATGTATGCAAGTGGTGACGGATCTTTCTTAATTGCTATTCTCTCTCTCATGTAGGAATGATTTGATGTATTACCATGTATTTTCCTGTTTGTTGCTTTAAGTGCACCACTCTGCTTTTTCTTACTGTATGTTTCTGTATTACACTGTTACATTATTTGGTTATCTCCAGTAAAATACGCTTACTCTTTTCACACCGGTGTCTGAGTTTAATCGGTATCCTTAATCAGCAAAACAGCCAGATGCCATACAGCCATGTGAACTTTGTGCTCCAACTCCGCCAAAGTCTCGGGCAACACAAGAGAGGAGTACACAGTCCTTTTATTGTCCCAGTCCCCACAATTTCTCTGAAAAGTCCACCCATTTCCATGGAGCTCATTGTAATATGTGCCACCCTGTGGTCCTCCACGTGCACATGCCCAGATGTTCATGGTGGTCGTGCTGGCAGGGGTCGACTTGCAATGCCTTCAGCCTCTGCACATCTTCCTCACCTCGATTTCCTCTCCACCTGGCTTGCGTGCAGGTGTAACTTGGTAGGCACTGCCAAGGATGTTTTCTTAGCTTCAGATGGATGTCGTGTTTTCATCAGGGACAATCAGAGTGTACTCCTTCACAGCAACAGGATGCTGCAGCCAGGAAGTGGCAGTCATGAAGCAACAATGCTGAGACAAACAAAGTCCAACACAGTCCCTTACACATATGTTTTATATTTATTTCTTTTTGTAATAGGATGTTTTTAACAAATCACATTAAGTAAGCAGCATTCACTTTTCCCGTTTCTTGTACAGCAAATATTTCATCAGCAGATTAAACAGTTAATTTACCTATCTCTGAAGATGTGTTGCATAATTAGCACAGCAAATCTTTAATTAAATGTTTTTCAATTATTACAAATTATATTTTTGTTCTTAAATATTTAGTTAAACTACAGTCACTTTGACTGATATCTCTTACCTTGTTCTAAGTAGAAAAACAAATCATTCTGGAGACGGCTTTTATTAGTAAGAATTTGGAAAAAAAAAAATTAAAATTCAGTCTTTTGTGGAAAACCTTAGCAATGGAAGAAGGAATTAAAATAAATTAAAAATTATAAAAACTTCATGAACCTAAAATTTGCCATAGATTTTTGAAATGTAAACATACTTTTAGAAAGGTATCTTTAAGGATTGCTGTTTTCTGCTGTTTAAGATCCACTGATACGCCTTGGAATTTGCCTCCCTTCAGTCTGTCCCTCTGCTCATGCTTCTATCCACTCCTGTATTGTTCCTCAGTCCTGAGTTTCTCATTGTCTATTTTATCTGTAATTACTACTGAGTTCTGTTCAGTGCATAATAGCACAGAGTGTTACAAAGAGATGGGAGTTTCAAGATGGATCCAGAAAAGAGGGACATCTGAACTTCCCCTTCCATCAAATTATACCTGACAAAAAGGAAATTTTAGTATCACTCTTTTCTTTGCTTATGATCAGAATGTTTGAACAGAACAAAACAAAGCATCCCTAAAACTTAAAAAATGGTTTTTGTAGTCTCAGTTATGCAGGAAGCCAGGCCAGAGGCATAATTGTCCTTTTAAACCTTTTCTCTTTTTCATGTAAATATTTAATTTTCTGTTGATATCAAAGAAAAAAAAAATGCCTGACCTTTTATGTCAAATTTCAACCTGAAACCCCAGTAGTTTTAGACTTTGTGCTTTAAATCCACTGATTTATTACATGTTTAACTCTATTACATTTAAGCATGTTTTCAGCCTGATAAAACTAACGGGTAACAAATGCTTTTCAATGTTTTGCTCAAGGGGACGGATTGGTGGACTGGGACCTTAGATTATTTTTTTCTCTACACAATATTTAAAATGTTTATAAAAATATTTTTAATGTAGATTAAAATCACAGTCCTTCAGAATACTGAATAATCGTAAATTAGATATTGTAAACTTGAACTGTTCTTATTTTATGATAATTCATTTTTAATAACTATATTTATTGCAAAAGCACTCCATATTTTCATATAAAGAAAAGAACAATTATGAAGCAATAGTAATATGATTAACATAGAACTGGGTCTGTCTTCCTTGGTTTATTGTGAGTGGGTAGTGAAGTAAATCCATTCCCATCTCCTAATCAGAAGTTTACCATGCTTAACTTAGACTCAAGATTTATCAGTAAGATAAACCAAACATGAAATTAATTATCCTTACCCAAACTCTGCTTTTAGGTAAGTAACCCAACTGAACACTGGAGAACTACAGCCAAAGCAACAGTATGATATGCCCTACTATAAACAATTATTAACTCTAATATGCGCTGTGTGTTTTTTTCCCAAGTGAAGAAAGCTGCAGCCAGAAGTAGCAGAGGAAGCTATTAACTCCTTTTCTATAGATGTAGATCACAAACACTGAGTGTCTCTGTTTGTTTATAAATTTATAGGTATGGAGGAAATAGGTAGTTCTGTCTACTGATTTTACTTTAATCCTTCAAAAGCTAAACTGAAAAGTTTAGTGTATATTTCCTGTGTTTCTCTGTTATGAGACCTGACTATGAAGCTACCCTCAGCTTCTGCTTATATTCTGAAAAGTCAGAAAGGTTTACCATCTCTCAGGAGGACATTCCCGCTTTCTTTTGTGGAGTGAGATAACATGAATTTAACTTTTTTTTTTTTCAATACCAAGCAATATTGTTTTCAAAATAAAATGTCTGGAAGATCATTCAATTTCTACAGGGTGCTGTAGATGTAAGAAAAGAAAATGCTTACTTAGCAAGGTCTTAGAAAGCAGCATTGTATACTTTTCCCCTTACATATGTATATTTTCACAGAAAAAAATCCCAAACAAAATTTAGAGGATAAATGAGAATGGCCTTCTGGGTTCTATTACAGCCCTTTTGGGAACCGTACATTGACTCCAGACCAAACATCATTAGCATCTATTCCCCTCTGTGAATCAGGTTTAGATCCAGGAAATTTTCAAGTGCATGTAATAATTTCAATTTGAAGTAGAACTACTGGCAACCTCAGGAAGGACAGCAAGCCTGAGGAGGAGGCTGGCACATATCACCATTACCAACAGAACAGAGTCATCTATCTGGAGTCCCTTGCACTATTAAACATAATATTTTCATAATAACAAAACAAGTCAAACAGTTTTGGGGTGGGTCTGCTGCGGATGGGTTCTTGTTAGGCCTTATCAGACCACAGTTTCTGGACAGGGTTTATCATGAATTCTAGGTTGTATCCAATTTAAGGAGCATGTGAGTATCCAATTTAAGGAGTTTTTCATATTTGGGGACTGTGAGAGTCCGAGCCTCATCTTCACTTTTTATTAAACTGAAAAAATTTTGTCTACATTTTACTCATTGCTTTCCAAGTAAACTAGACTTGGATTTATATGTCCTAGCTGAGCTAGGACCCTAATAAAGTGCACAGTCCAGATGATGAGATATCCAGATAAACCAGGATACATATTATAGGAGAAGTCTAAATACAACTATAGTTTTTACTCAGTTTAGTTTCTCAGTCTCACTGAATACAAGAAGAGAAGCTGACATATCTCTGCTCAGGTGATAGAAGTATGGATGGACTGAGTTCTAAGGGAATACATAACTTTTCAGTAAAAACACAACTCAGTCGGAGTCTTTCTAGAAAAACTGAGCTGCTGAGGATATTATATCACAATTTTTATATGGTTCCCCAAATTATGCCTAAATCCCAATCTATGTACTTACTATCTTCTGTCAAGATTCCTGAAAGGATACTTTCTTTACCCAAAGAGTTTACTGGATATAGATTTTTTTTCTTTTTTTCCTAAAAGTGATGGTTCTTTTTTGTTACTGTTTACTGTTAAAATCCTTGTTAATTTAATTACTAACATTATATTGCACATTTATTTTAAAACTCTATATTGTGGTTTGAATTCGGCCAGCAGCCAACCACCAAGAAGCTGATCACTCATCCTTCACCCTCCCAGCCCAGGAAATAGGCAAGGGACAAAAAGGAAAAACTCATAGGTTGAGATGAAAAAAAGTTCAGTTATAGTAATAAACCACTAATAGGAACAGTAGGAAATACAAACAGGTAATGCACAGTTCATTGCTCACCACCCACCAGCAGATACCCAGCCTGCTCCTGGCCAGTGATCCCGAGAGAATGCAGCTCCCGCTGTCACAAAGACTGAAAGTGAGGGAGAATCTGCACCCTTTATATACTGAGCATAATGTCACAAGATATGGAATATTCCAATGGCCAGTCTGGGCCCAGAACTCTACCTGTGCCCCCTCCCAGTTCAAGAAAAGTTAATTGTATCTCAACCAAAACCAGAATACCATATTTTATAATGTACGTCACAGGGAGTTTTGTAATCTTTTATAAACATAAAAAAAAGAAAGTTCCATTTTAAACACAAAGAACAATATAAGACTGTAGGAGGAGTAACCCAGGCAAAACTGGTAACACTTTCCATTCTTTTACATAAGAAAACTAGATCGTTAGGTAGTATGCAGTGGATTCTTGAAATCCACTAAACTACAGTAATTTAAGATAGTCAGAGATCTGGCCTAAAAAGTATCAGAGATTTACTTAATTGTTTAAAAATTATTGGACTATTTTAAAATTAATTTTTTTAAATATTAAGCTAGAAAATATAAATTTAAAGCATATTTAATTGGACTCTATATCATGCAGATGAGATGAGTTTATTGTATTCAGAATTCCCTGGAATGATTACCTCACCAAAATTGCACTAAACAAACAGTGGGAAAATCCATTGTACAGTTTTGTACACTTGAACAGGCCTATTAAGACATGTTCAATAACTTGACACCTGGGCTTTCTTCAGCAGCCTAAACACAGGTATCAGGTAATTTATGAGATGACCACCTACAAACCAGTAATCTTTAAAAAACTGGACACTCATATTTTTTTTCTTTTTCGAGACTAAAAGCTCAAGCTATTGGGGTTAGCACAGATATAAATATTTCTAGAGACTAGTGAATAAGTTAGTGAAATCAAAATCAAAGCATGATATGTACTTAATGAAGTGTTAAGACAGTCTGATCAACAATTGGACAAGATTTAAAGAATTCCATTTCTAAAATTTCCTAGAACTTCCAGGATTAATGTATCATTTCCTGGACAAAGGGAAAATGAAATAGGATGTCATCAGCATGTTTGATACTCCAGCATGCATTACTGTGTGTGAAGTTCAGCAATATAGAGAACATATACTGACGTAATTAAGCTTTACAACAGAAAATCAGATCTGACTTTTTCCTTGCCTGTTACAAATCAGTAGATTTTGGGTAAGTTTATTGTACTATGTTTTCCTCTATCTATTTCTCTTATTTGGATGTTTTTGGTAAGTAAAACCAGGGTCAGTGGTCCTTGTATTCAAATAAATGTATGTTTTAATACCTGTATAAGAAACAAGAATAATAAGCTGGATTTTTTGTTGTTTTTGTTTTTCAGGACACTGACATCAGAGCTTGTTTTCTTATCTCACAGTTACATCTAAACTTTGCTTGTAATTTGAAAAGGAATCAAATTAAAAGACATAGCAATAACATTTCCATAATTAGAGACATGCTAGTAACAAGTGATTAGGAAGGTACAATACATACATAATTATATATGTACATATAGAATCACAGAATCATTTATGTTGGGGAAAGACCTTTAAGATCATTGAGTGTACATACACACCTTGCACACATATTACTATGACTCCATTTCTGGGGTTTCTGAGAAATAAGAATATGCATGATAAAGAATGTTTTAAGATTATTGTGAACCCTAAATGGAAAAAAATTCTCTAGTATCCATTAAGATACTGCATCTTAATGCTACTTAAAAGATAATTAGCTATGCTACCATAGGTGACCAGGCTAACTGAGAAAGTATACTTTGATGGATGATCCAGAGAATTGATGTATTAACAAATTGAATAAAATATCATAGAATCACAGAATCATAGAATCTGAGGATGGTTTAGGCCAGAAGGGACCTTAAACGTCATCTAGCTTCAATCCCTGCATGGGCAGGGATGCCCTCCATTAAGTCAGGTTGCTCAAAACCCCATCCAACCTGACTGTGAATACTTCCAGGGAAGGGACATCCAGTTTTCCTGGGCAACATGTTTCAGTGTCTCACCACCCTCACAGTAAATAATTCTTCTTTATAGCTAATCTAAATCTACCCCCTTTCAGTTGAAAACTGTTATCCCTCATCCTATCACTACACTCCCTGATAAAGAGTCTCTCTCCATCTTTCCTCTAGGCCTCCTTTAAGTACCAGAAAGCTGCTATAAGGTCTCCCCAGAGCCTTCTCTTCTCTAGGATGAACAACACCAACCCTCAGCCTGTCCTCACTGAGGTGCTCCAGTGCCCTGATCATCTTTGTGGCCTCCTCTGGACCTACTCTAGCAGGTCCATGTCCTTCTTGTGTTGTGGGCCCCAGAGCTCAACACAGTACTCCAGGTGCGGTGTCATGAAAGCGGAGGAGAATCCCCTCCCTCAACCTGCTGGCCACACCTCTCTTGATGCAGCCCAGGATACAGCTTCCCGGGCTGCGAGCGCACATTGCTGGCTCATATTCAGTTTGCCATCCACTATGACTCCCAAGTACTTCTCTGCAGTGCTTCTCTTGGTTCACTCATTGTCTAGCCTGATTTGTGCTTGGGATTGCCCCAACCCATGTGCAGGACCTTGCAGTTGGCCTTGTTGAACTTCATAAGATTTTCACAGGCCCACCTCTCAAGCCTGTATATACTTTATATAAATAACCTTCAGTGAGAAAACCAACTAACCATTATATAAGGACCACAAAATTTAATCATGCAGAGAATGCATCGAGGGAGATCATAATTAATTGGGTTGGCTGTAAATTATGTGTATAAAAATGTAACTCACACAACTGAGGTTCTCAAGCACTCTTCTTCAGAATCAGATGTGCAAAATCAATCGCTAGTTTTCTGTATTGACACAAAGCTTAGTATTACTTTATTATCATTAAAGAAAGGTACATATTCTACCCCTTGTATTTAGTCTAATAGGCTGGCCTTAAGGCCTAGCTGCACTTTGGATGCTAGACCAGGACATGTACTATGCCATTCCCCTGGGTCCAAGCACTTTTCCCGCTGCCCAGCTTGTGCCTTGTGCTGTGGTCACAGCAAACTGCAGCTCTCATCTGATCACTGCATCTGGGCTCCCTGGGTGATGTTCCCTTGGCCCTGCCCAGCAATCCTGGGACTGTGTCTGACTGTTTCTCCGCATCAGGCCTGTTCCTGACCCTCACCCACAGGACAACATCCTGGCCTGACCACAGCCCTGGCCCATCCCCAGGGCGGTACCCAGTGGCTGGGCTGCGTGCCCTGGTGCCCCTGGCTGCCCTGCTCCTGCTGGGGCAGTGGATGGCCCCTGGCTGCCTGGCCCTGCCTTGACAGGATCAATGCAAGACCCCACGGTTCCCAGCACCCTGGTCCCATGAAGTCACCAACTCACTCTGAGCCCAGACATTGTCTTGCCTTATATACTGATCAGGTTTTTCCATAGTTTGAAATCAGCAACTACTCTGGAGGACACAGTCACAGCCTGTCACTTGTTTGGACCAAATAACAAATAAAGACATAATAACAGTGCCTAAGCCACAACAGTTATGCTTAGTATAATTTTTTTCCTATTTTCCTCAATAAGTTTAGATGTTTATCACAAAAGGGTAAGTAGAGGTAAGTGAAGCAACACATTCAAGGAAAAATAAAAAATGGAAGAGACACATGGCTGACTATAGTGACATTATCACGTTGTTTGGGATAAATCAGGCGCTTCAAAAGAAAAAATATTTATCACTATTTAATAATTGGAATTTATAAATAATATGCAATAAAATAAGTTTAATAACAAAGTCAGCACTTTGGTCACAGTGATTCACCAGTTATAAAGTATATTTTACAATATACATTTAATAATAAATCATTATTTTATAATAAAATCAATGTAGTAATAATTTTAAAAGAATGAAAATATTGGAACTCTTTTGTGCATGATACCAACCTTTGCTGGCTATTACATGCTGGTTTTTCATTAATCTTCAAAAAAATCACCTTCATTTAAAATAATTAAATGCCTTCTATAGCAACTGACTGGTGTAGTTCACCCGAGACCTAGATTTCTTCTTTTCATATTCTTGATGAAATAAAATATGATTTGGTTACAATACTGTAGATTGTCTACAGGAAAAGACAAATGTAATCCCCTAAACACACCCAGTTCAAAAAAAACCCAAACACTCATAGATTCCTTTTAGTTTATGTTTAATTTATTAGATGAAAAATTCTTCTCTCATCTGTGATTTTCATAATCATGTTGCCATGCTTTTTTTTTTTTTTTTTTTTTTTTTTTTTTCTATTATTATTATTATTATTATTCTCTGTTCTCCTCTATCTTCTCTTACAATTTCTGGATTCCTTAAAGTCTTACATTGTTTGGCAGTAATTTTCCAAGTTTTTTCTCGCTAAATACTAATATTATCTGCTTCAGTATTTTCTGTAGGTTTTTTTGCTTTGGAAAGCTAATTTGACTGGTAAAAATATTAGGTTTCATGTGGAATATATCTTGTGCTTTTTCTAAATGGGAGTTGCAGTTTTTCCTACTAGTTTCAAAATGCTTCAACCAGCCCCATACTTTTTTTTTCCAGCACAACAATATTATTTTAAAGAGACATGTAATTGTGTTGCATTTTGAAAGCATTGTAAATTATGCACAATCAACAAAGCTATTATGTGACACTCTGGAATGTACAACTAATGAAAATGTAATCACCAGACCTTATAATTTTAGCTGAAGTTCTAATTTAATAATACAATTTCATATACCGAAGAGTCTTCTAACATTTATTTATCATGCCAATTTCCGTTACCTAACCAAAATAATTGTGTTGATTCTCCTAAATTATACTAAGAGCATCGTGAAAAGATCTACAGTTTCAAGAGCTTTATGACAATGTACACATATACATCACAATAATATGTACATGCTGTAGCATATCTCATTAACAAAGGTTTTTAGAATTTATAATTTAACCTTGCAGATGTACCCTTCTGTGACCAGGCCACAGATTCAATTGGTTTCTTACCTCCATAAGACAAAGACAACATCAAGAGGATTTTCATCTTCTCTTTTCACTTCAGGTAGTTGCTCATTTATGACATGATTTTCACTCTTTTCATGCCCCACTTGAGTTCAGTTTGAAACTTGATTTTATTTTACACTTATAAAATCAATGGCAAGGATCCACAATTATTATGAAAATTTTTCATAAATATTGCAAAACTTGTCCTTAACTGCAGAAGTGAATTCTGACAGAATCTCCTTTTCATGCAACTCTCACTGCCTGTTGGAGCAGAGAGAAAGATGGAAGTAAGTTGTCAGTGAGAAGGGTTGAATGTAGTTTCTTCTAAAAACATAGAGAACAGTGATTTGAGCTCCTTCACCTTCCATATAGACCTTGAATACCCAGAAATCTGAACATTTATAAGCACTCTTGACACTCCTTCCATTCTAAAATTAATGAACAGAACAAAAAACAAAAATGCATTTTGCTATAAGGATCAGTGCAGAGAATAAACAAGAAAAAAAACAGTAGTAATAAATTCACAATATTTATTCAAGCATTTTATCGTATCTTGAATCTGTTTTGAAGTATTAAGCTCCATTCTGGACACATAGTTATATTATCAATATATAATGTATGTAGAAGCCCCTTCTACATTCTTTATCCCATGTTGCACCATCCTCATTCACTCTGTTAAACGGGGATGAAAATCTGTCAGATCCTTCTCCAGATTCTAAGGAAACTTCTTCCCCACCCACCTCTGGTTATATACTGGTTAGAATCTTATTCAGTGTAGCATAAGATTTTCATAACTGTTCTCTACAGCTTGAAGAGGACATCTAACTGCCACCTCAAGCAGTACCTCATATTGCTCAGCACCTCCACAGTATCTACTAAGTCACCAGAATTACAAGAGCTGTTTAGAGATCTAGGTTAAGCAAAGCACCCATTTCATCTTTCCCTTATTTCACTTCAAATCTCTACATAGGTTTCACAATTTAAGTGATAGGTTGTTACTCTTCACTGGACATTGATACATGTCTCCTTTTTATTACCAATTGGTGACAATGGCATTTAAGATGTCCAAACCTCAAAACATAGATTAGCTTTTCTCAGCTCTTTCTTCTAGTTAAGCCTGTTTAATAGTTGAAATGCATATGTCTTTGCTTTCTAAAATAATATGTGCCTTAATTCATTGTTAGTGATGCATCTTCCAGCTCACCAATCAAGTTGTTAAAAGTATTATGATTTCTGTTTACATTTATAAAATGAGACCCTTTTCAGCACAGTGAACTTCTCAAACTAGTCTATTCACTTTAAGTACTTTAATTCAGGCAGAGCATTGACATAAGCATTAAGAACCAGTAAAAATTTTCTCCAGAAATGGGCAACAGTGATTACACTTTTCAATACAGAGGTCACAGAGTTCAGCTAGTACCAACACACAACTCCTTTAAAAAAGAGCGCTTTTAAATGAGCAGAAGATAAATAATTTTATTTGTTTAATATTATATCAATAAATACACTAACTTTCTTTCTTTTGTAATCACTGTTCTGCCTTTGGTATGATATATTCATGAAACTTGTGATAAGTTCCACAAAAATGTAGGGAAAATAATTTTAAAAAAGTGAAAGCTTTGTTTTATGTTAACAGTTATCAACTGCCTCAGTTGCTTGTTTACTTGTATTTCAAGTAATTCAGAGGAATAAATTGCTAGAGATCATATAATAGAAAGCTTTTCAATGTCTGTTCTATTTATACTGTTTTGCTCATCTAGTACTGCACTGTTTTGCTGCAGAATTCTGCTTTTAATTTTTCTGTATTCTCTATAGGTCTAGCTGATCTCAAGTTCAAGGGAAATATATGATGTGCAGACATTATTTCATCTAACGTTTCTGCTTCCACTTGTCAGGAATTCTAGAGACTAAACCAAACATAATTATGTATACTATAATGGGTCTTTGACTGTAAACTAGTGCATGACAGTAAATCTCTACTACTTTTATCTACTCTGGACATAATAATCTCTCACATAAAAAGATGCAATTTATAAGACACGGCAGGGGTGAATTTGGCCATTAGATTTGGCAAAGACTTATCTTTCAATTTCTTTAGAAACAAGCCATCATGCCATAACTATGTAATAGAATAAACTGTTTCTAAAGGAATTGTGGTTTTTTTGGTTGGTTGGTTGTTGGTTGTTTTTTTTTTTTTTTAATCAATTTATCTACAAGTGGTTTTGTTGCCCACACAGACATTAGTAGTGATCTATACAAAATGTTTTTATCAATGCCAGATATGATAGAAATTGCCATGCCTAGACATAACTTTTGTCACACAAATTCATGTAGAACAGAACAGAATACATAACTGTATATTCCTTCTTTCCAAACACAGTTAACAGTCAATCCTGTAGAATAACCTAACAAATTAATATCTGAATTTTCAAACCTACAAAACCTAAAAGCATATATATATAAGCAAGAAAGATTTAGAGAAAATAATTATTTAAAAATCTAGATTAAAGTTTTAATTATGAAGTATTAAGGCTCCCGGACCTGGATCTGAACTCAACAGCCAAGTCCAAAAAAGTGTAACACAAGGCAATGCAAAGATAGTGTATTATGTCTGGATGAGATATTAAATATCTCTGCACCCGTTATAAAATGCACCGCCACCTCTGCTAACCTATCTATGATTCCCCTGCAGTCTATGGAAAGGAGTACCGTGAAGGAGGTAGTCCCCACAGCCCATGGAGAAGACCACACCAGAACAGATAAAAACACTGCAGCCTGTGTAGGACCCCATGCCAGAGTAGGTGGATGTTGTCTGAAGGAACTGTGGTCTGTGGAAAGCCCATGCCAGATCAGATTTTCCTGACAAACACTGAAGCTTGCAGAGAACCCAGTCTGGAGCACACTGAAGGGCTGCAACCCATGGGAAGGACCAACACTGGAATAGGGGAACAATGTGCAGAGATTGGAGTTGTAGAGAGGAGATGTTATGGACTGACCGTAACCCCCCATTCCCCATCCACCTATGACACTTTGGGGAGGGGTAAGGTAGAGGAGTTGGCAATGAAAGGGTGAAGCTGAGCCTGGGAAGAAGGAAGAGTGGGAAGGGAGAGTTTTAGATCTTGTCTTTGCTGTCACCATCCTACTCTATTTTAATTGGCAATAAATGAAATTAATTTTCCCCGAGTCCAGTCTGTTTTGCCTGTGATGGTAATTGGTAAGTGATTTTCCTGTCGTTATCTCAACCCATGAGCTTTTACATCTTATTTCTCCCCCGTGTCCTGTTAGAGAGAGAGAGTAAGAGAGCAGCTGGGTGGGGGGTCTGGCAACTGGCCAACACACCACAGTTTGTGCTGGCAAAATTCAAAACAATAACAAAGTATCTGTAGAAATCTTAAGTAATGAGTGACTCTATTATTTTAGAAATGGTTCATTTTCCATGGGGACTTTCTCATATTCTGAATCCGTGTGATTTTCCTGAGTTTTCTCTATATAGAAGTAGGGCATCTCAAACTGAGATTTTGCTCAAACATTACCCAAAAAACACTGCAATACAGACAAGACTGAAAAACTTAGAGATACAATGTATAGGTAAAATGCAGATCTCTCATAAATTTGGCAAAAACCTTATTTATAAATAAAAGCAACTAGACAAACAAAATCAAATTTTTCCCCCCTGGAAAAAAATCCCTCAACAGATTCAGCTATTATGTAATTCCCCCTCCTAGGGACATGGCCTGTCTTCTAGTGTGGTAGATGTTAGGGTTCCTTAAAGAAGTCAAACCTCCAGAACTACCTCAATGCTTCATATGCAGAGATCTGATAGATCTACAAAGACATGTGGAAATTTTTTGAGTAAGACCTACTGTAGGAAAAAACCCTTTCCAGCAACATGGATGAGACAGCATGAAGGGAGATATTCCTATTGTCAGGAAGACAGTATGAAATCTTGACCTCCCTATAATCAGTTAAAGAAAATACTCATGTCAAGCCTAGTGTTTTCTTTGCAACATAAACTGGATTTTGAAAGAGACAGTAACTCTTTCAACAGATCAAAGAATGAACAAGTAGACTGAAGAATTATTTAACAGATGGTGTAATGAAGCCACACAGGGATACACAACGTGCAGTCAGCCAATGGAATCCACCTGACAAGCAAAGAGACAGACAATATTCAAAATATTTAAGAACTTTATATAAATAATGAAGACTTCTACAGTTAAATTAACTGGAATAAAATATAAGGGAGGGATGGAACAAAAGCAATCTTCAGAAGAAAACTTTTCTGTTTTGACAGGTTATTCCATAATTTTCTACTGCAGGAATCTCTGAACATTTTATATTGCTGTTAGATGGTTAAGATGAGAAATAAGGTACTGGTAAACATACAAAACAAATATATTAAAGGCATGTTGCAGGTATAAGACAGTTTTATTTAGGACATGTTAATAAAGAAAGACAGCAAACATTAGAGGGAAAAGCTAATGAAGGAGGAAAATAGATCTGTGGGTACATCCATACAATTAAACTTTAAACAGGGCTGCTGATCTTGCATGGCTCATGTCTCTATAGTGAAACTCTCTCCTGTCTTCTCTCAGAGTGGACAAATCCATGTTCTGTACCAGGATCTGTCCCATGCTAGCTCCTGAACAGGTTTTGAGGTTTGTTTAGGGGAATATTACCTGGTACATGCTGAAACCATAAGGTTCATTCCAACAGTGAAGAATAGGGACAGCTGTGAACCAGTGCTAAGGCTTGCACTTCGCACTTCGACAGAGTTTGGTTTACTAACCCAGGTACAGCATAAAGTTTTCTCTGTAAAAGCAACTACTCTTCTCCAGGCCAAACACACTCAGTTTCTCCTCAACAAAGAGTTTCAGCCCGTTAATTGATTCAGTACTAAGAGTACCTCTACAGCTTTTGCTTGTATAAAAAAGAAATAATAATAAAAGCAGACTGATATTTGCAAACATGCATAAACCTCTGTCTCTACTGGGATTCAGATCCCTTGGGTTAATGATGTTAGCAGCTTTTCAGGAAGTAAAAGCTGCATATGCATTGCAGAGACATTGCATGCTGTGAGATGAAATAATGATGATTCTCTTCTGCCTCTCCCTGTTGCTTCTTAGAAGAAACATGTTCTGGATTTTTGTGATTTGCTGAGATGTCCATGGACATAATGTCTGTAGATGCAGGTGAAGAAATATGAAAACTACCAGAAGATATGGTGTCTAAGAGAGGATTCTTTAGTCTTCCTTCACAACACTATCCTAGCTAAGATGTAGAGACACTTCAATTAGAAATTTCTTAGCCCATAAACCAGCTCCTGGGCTGTTCTTCATCTAAGAAAATATCCTTGTCACAAAAGTGGTCTGAACAATAGAAAGTAGTATTTTTTTTAAGACCATTGTTAGTAGTTGAAATGTGAATGCTCTATAGCTCTATACCACAATATTACATCCAGATAGTGTTATTATGAACTAGAGAACTGAGACTGAATTTTAGTGAATAAAACCAGATTTTTCATTACTCGTAGTGGTGTGGTTTTTGTGTTTTTTTTTTTTTTTTTTTTTTTTTTTTTTTTTTTTTTTTTTTTTTAATATACTCACATCACCACTCTTCCCCTAATTTTGGATAGATTTTCTATTTCAAATCCTCTTGTTTATCCTACTTCTCCCTTAGTAGCTAATGGATCTAGGCTGAATTATTTTGACTGCAGATGATGCTTAAATCAATACACCTACAATAAGAATTAAAATTTTTAAATTGTTCTTTCTTACCACTATTTCTGAAATGAACATAAATTACCATAAATTTGCTTTCACTCTACCAGTATAATGCTTACATTACTAAGAAGTTTATGGGAAAGACTTCATAATTTTAGAAATGTTATGATCTTTCTTTAGGGATTTTTTTTTTTTTTCCATTTCCTTTCAATTTGCAAAAGAACCAGAGCAAGAAAAGGGACATCTCAAAGTATGAATATTTTCATTTCACTCTCTTTTTGTCTTCTTCTTGATTTACTTCTATAAGTTTAATTCTGCAGCTGTGAAATATCTCTCAAGAGAAACTTGCTCAAACCAGAATGTTCCCTCAACATATTTTAATTTGACAAATACTCTATTTCTTTAATAAAATTTTGCACTTTTTGTACAAGGCAGAAGTATAGAAAGGTGAATTCCAGCACTGATAATCCATAAACTGTAGACATAAACAAGGATGGGAGCTGATGTAACAAGGAAATGTTTTTTTCTATATTTAGAGGGAAAAAATAATGCATTTGTTAAAGACTTAGAATAACTTCTACTTGAGAATGATCTTATTATAGTCTATAGATTTTTCTAAAAATTCTGCTGAAAAATTTATTTATCAGCAAGTATCTCCTCAAATGATGCTCAGCAGTCCTTAATTGCTTCCCAAAGAGTGAACCCTGGAGTTTTTAACTAACACATTGACCTTTCACTGTGTCTGAGAACTCCTCCACTGTAATTTCTTTCTAGAATAACCCAAATTCCAGACTCTATTATTCAAAGCCTGTATTTGTTCAGGAGTCATTTGACACCATGTTGTCTCCTACAGAGGAATGAGTGAAAGAGAAACACTTGCCTAAAGTGGATGACGGGTAAGCCAGGGTCATGAAACGTATATGGAATAGTAGTAGAGAGAAAGACATAGAAATATCAGTTTGAAAAAGCTCTGCTTTGTTATATAACCAGGAGGACTCTTTTGCACTCAGAACTGATACAAACTCTTGGTGACTGTTAACATTTCTGTAATATGCATTTTGAAAATTCATACAGTTAGAGTCATATCTTCCCAGATCTGGAAATCACTGTTTTGACAAACTAAAATTACATATTATGCAGTTATAGCCCCAAAAAGTTATCTGTAAAAGACAGTAAAAGTTCAGCCATAGTTAGATACACTTTAAGGAAAAAAAAAAAAATAAAAAAAAATAAAAAAAGGAAAACAAGCCAGCAGTCTGCAGATTCCGAGGGGTGGATAATTTTTTTCTTAAGTTATTCTAATTCACAACTGAAAGCAGTTGAACCATTATATTGAGTGGTGATATTAATTCTTAATTAACTACTAGAAAAATAAAGGCTTTAGTAATGACATTCTCATTGAAGAACATGTTGCACCATTCATCCAGCTCTGCTATCACTGTGTGATAAATTAAAAATAACTCCATCTCTCCTTTCAGTACATACACTTCTCTCATTCGTCATATCTAATGCATTCTAATCTAAGCTGTCTTTATTCAAAACACCACTGATTACATAGAATACCTCAGGTTGAACAGGACATCAGGATATCTCTAGTCCAACCTTCTGCTCAAAACAGCATAAACTATTAAGTCCAGGTTGCTCAAAATTTTACACTTTTGGGTCTTGAAAACCTCCTCGGACAGAGAATGACAACCCCTCTAGGCAACCTGTTTCACTGCTCAACTGTTTTCATTCAGAATATATTTTTTTCCTCAGGTCAGAACCTCTCATTTCCCCTTCCCACCATTGTTTTTTCTCTCTATGCTCCTCCTTAAACAGCCTGCCTTTGTATTTCCAGTAATTTCCTCTTAATTTCCTCTTAATTGGTGGCTGCTATGAGTTCTGCCACATCTGCCAGAAGCTGTCCATGCTGAACAAGCCCAGTTTTCTCAGTCTCACTCATTTAGGATGTACTCCAGACCCTGACCACGGTCCTGGCCCTGTGAGGGACTTTCTTCAAGACTATCAAACTTTCTTTACTTGGCAGCCCCAAGCTGGATGTATCCCAGATGTTGACTAATGAATGCTGAATGAAGACAAATAAACAATCGGTAGATCAGTTCTCTTAATCTAGTGGGTATGTTCCTGCTGATACAGGTAATTATGCTTTATCTTTCCTTGCTGCCCAAGTACATTGCTAACTCAAATAAAGCTTGCTCTTCACCAGGTCCCCTAAGTCCTTATCAAAAGAACTGTTCACCAGCCAGTCAGTGTCCAGCTTTTACCACTCCAAAAGGTAAACCAGGAGGAAACATTACTCACTTGTATACAAAGCAGTAAGCACAAATACTTCTAAGGCTACAAAGTTTTTTCTGAACAATTTCAGGTAAGATAATTTTATTAGATGTAAGCAGTTTTAAACTCAGGCTGAGGTTAGATTCTTGTGGGTTCAAAAGAATCACAGAATGGTTGAGATTGGAAGAGACATTTGGAGGTTATCTGGTCCAATTTCCCAAATAGGTTCACCTAGAGCAGGTTGCCCAGGACCATGTGCAGATGAATGTTTAAGATCTCCAAGTGTGGTAACTCCACAGCCTCCCTGGGCAACCTGTGCCAGTGCTCAGTCACCATCACAATAAAAGCTTTTATTTATGTTTAGATGGAAACTCCTGTGTTTTAGTTTGTTCCCTGTCACTGGGCACTGCTGAAAAGAGACTGGTTCCATCTACTTTGCACCTGAGACTTCTCTTCTCTAGGCTGAAAGGTGCCAGCTCTCAGCCTTTCCTTACAAGAGAGATGCTCAAGGATCTTAATCATCTTCAAGACCCTTTCCTGAATAAAGAGAAACTTATTAAGCTTATTGCTGTTTATAAAGCAGAAACACAAACTATATCAACATTGTATTGCTGTAATAATTATCTTCAACAAGCATAAGTATGTCTTTTCAGGAACTTGTCACAGTACTTTTACTATTTTAAGAATCTTCCAAACCCAAGCTTTTAAAAGCTGGTATTCTACTCAATTGTTATACATAAATAAATTACAGTGATGGAAGTTATGCCTGTGGTATCTGAGAAAGGACTTTAGTACTTACAAATATGGAGACCAGTATCAGAAGTGAGCTAGCAAACCTAATGATCTAAAGGCAACCATGTCCCTTGCACTCTTTCTAAACCAAAGCTTTGCAAGTAAGTAATGAAGTAGATTAATAGTGTAAGCAAAAAATCTTGTGACGTCTGTAGAAGATATTGAGCAGTAGTCACGGTGGCATATCACACACTTTTACTTAATGGATTTTAATAAAATGACAGTAAGAGAAATAATTAGGCTAATGTTAATAAATGGTTAAGAAAAAAACTAACCCAGCAGGTCACCAGTTTATCCACCTGAGCTGAATATCAGCTTAACTCCTGTCTCAAGTTTTTCATGTTATTGCATTATAAATAGAATTTTAACTAAGTATAACAAAATCGTTAAGCTTCATTATTGCATATAAATAGCTATAGTCTATATTTGATCTCCATACAAAATAAATGGAAATCTATGCATAGATTTGTAATGACTTGGGTTCGCTGTAAATATAATAAAGGATGAGATGAGATTTCACATTTAGGAGAGGAACAAAATTAAATAAAACAAAAGTCATCTACAAAGCCTTACTGGAGAATGAAAAGTAACTGGAAAAGTAATTTAAATATTAATTTAAAGGAAGAGGAGTGAACAAACAACCCTCCTCAAGCTGCTGTACTTGTTGGGGAGAGGGGAAGGTTTCTGCTACAAGAGCATTAAAGACGATGGAATGCAATCAAGAACTGTGTTCATAACTCACATACTTTGTTAGCATGACCCTTTTGCTCAGTAGTCCTGAGAACTGAGTTAATCAGAGAACTATGGTAGGGAAAAGTTGTAAATACATCAATCAAATGTATCTCTGCTCATGCTTGTTACTGTCATTAGTATCTGTTGTAGTTTTTAGATGCTGATAGGTGTCGTTCCAGTAAAAGCTCTTAAGAGCTTGTGTTTTATTGCAGGGTATAGATTACTAAAGAGTGTTCATTCACGTAGAGACAGCTGGTTAGAGGGCAACTGCCACTTCTAGCATCTATGTTGACTAGAGTTCATAGTGAATTGTTACCCAGCTTCTTTTTAAAAAAATGGTTAAAAGCAGCCTTTCAGAGAGGAAGAGCTGATGGTTTTTTACATCCCTATGTAACATCAATTGTTCCTGTAAAGAAGAGAGAGTTCCTTATTGAAGGAGAAAACAGTAGAAATAAAGAGAACAGCTGTCTCTTTCAGTTTCAACTGCCAAACAATTTTTAAGCTGTTGGTTGAGATGCTTCTTAGATTTAGAGACTTATATGCTTTGATTTAGAGTTCTGTCATGTTTAAAACTCTCTAAATAGATTATCAAGGCTGTATGTCTGTAGATATGTGCTAAAGTATGTATTTTTCATTATGATTCATGGATGCAGGTATTTCTTTGAGCTTGTGGTGTCCAAAAATTGCCTATATTGTTCAAAAAAACCCCATAGAGATGTGGTTTTAACAAAGTTTTCAACATTGCTATGTTGTTTTGGTTTTTTTTTTCAGATTTTTTTTTTTTTTTAAGATAATTTAGAACAGTGTTCAGTCCTTACATAGTTAGTACGCTTTAGTGGGTATTTACTAGGCTTTTATCTAAAAAAGTATGCAATACATTTGTGTCATTTTCTGAAATTTTTAAGCAAAGAAGCTTTTGGGCTGCATTTCAACCGAGTTGAAAAAAAAATATGCACAAAAAGAAAGAGTAGAGCAGCAGTCACTTGTAATACTGCTTCAGGATTACCTATCATTGCAAAAACAACAATCTTAATAGCAAAAGCATAGAATCCACATGAAGTTCTGAGTGCCATGGATTGCTCACATATTTAGCAATCTTGATTTCTACATAGCAGAAGCCATAGTTGTTCCAAATATTTGCTTGTGAAGAAAACAGAGCAAATTAAAATGTACTTGACAGATTTACAATATCTTCATATCGCACTAAGATACATGTAATTCAGAGGCAAACGTGCTACCTTCTCTACACACAAAAAAACTATAGGGTTGTACATTTTCTGCAAGCCCTTCTTCGGTTTCAATAGCATGTTAAATTTGTTATGGAAGAAAAATAAGAAGTGCTAGCACCAAGGAAAAAATCAAGGCTGCTCCTTGAAACAGGACTACGTAAACTGCTGTGCTTTGTTGACTGGAATTTTTGAAAGTCAATAGCTAAAATATAAATTAGGGTTGGGCCTGAGGATGTAATATTGTCAGAAGAAAACATCATCAGTCCCCTATCCATGGCTCTTTCATGTAGGAGTCAGATAAAGAGTCATATTTATGTTTTAAATCTAGAGAGATCTTTGTTACTATCTCACGTGATCTTATGTAGAGTAAAAGCCTAGGACTTACAGAGCCTGTAAACTAATTGCAAATGTATTCAAATTAAGGTCTCATGTATAAATGGCTTGTTTCTGACAGTTGACTTGGATATGAGAATAGCCACTGATCTACAGGTGTAGCTAATATCACTGATTTGGGTTGTTTGTTTGGTTTTGGTTTGGGTTTTTTTTGGTGTTTCTCAGCAGTATGGGAACCAATTGTTTAATTACTATAACTGCCTTCTACATGTCCCAGTTTCTTTGTGGTTCACATATCCAGAAGTTATTTATCTTTTATCAGTCAGTTGTAGCAGTACTTTCAGATTCATGAATATGGTCATGAAAGGAAATCAATTGCAAATTGTTAGTGAGAAGTAGATTCAGGATTACTTGTAATTCTCAGAGTCCCTGTTTTCTGTATTTGTGCAATAAATGTCTCTATAGTCAAAATGCCCTACAATTAGTTTGTATTTTTTCCTCTTTTTGCTCTCCTCTCGCCTTTATGATGTACCAATAATAAGAGTTAATTTTGTTTGATTTCTGGAAGGCCTTTTTTCACTGTAATCTTAGGAAGGAATAAAAGTCATATATCATTGCCTTTTTTACTCATTCCCAAAAGCATGAGAGAATTCAACACTCATTTGTTTATGCTTGTTGGTAGAGTAAAAGCAGTATTCAGAGATATTGTTCAGTCTTTTATAAATATTTTTGTGTACCGTGTCTTGTTAAAAACTGTCTGATTGTCCCACATATGTATTTGTACATATAACTTTAATGAGTAGGGACAAGTTATTGCACAAAATGTGTACAGGATTTGCGGATACTAGGAGAACGGGTTCTCAGATCACCAGATGACCTGAAAGGGGTTTGTAATTCTCTATTTTTAAGAAAATACTTTTAATTCTCATTTTAGAATGTTTGGAAAGAGATCATATTTCTCCCTAGGCTGCTATTTTACTTCTCTAAGTAGAGAAGATTTTTCTGTGTTGTGAGTGTACTCTGGTGTACCTGCTCTTTGTCCAAAAGTCAGTGTACTACAAATTCTTCTCTGCTTAATTACTCTGTGTGCTCCCGTTATCGTTAGCAGTCAGTTCTTGTTATAAAGAATTGCTGTTTCATTGCCAGTAGAGGGAGCACAAATCATTGGATTTTACTAGGCAAAATAAGTGAAAATACCAGCTTTTTTAATATTCTAAATGCATTTTTTATTTAATTCATTAAAAACAAGAGCAGTTACATTTTATTAAATAATTAAACTTTTAAAACTGTTTAGTTATCATGGTCATTCTGAAAATACTAGTGTGCCATTTTTATGGAATTGTAGGGTGAGTTGCCTGCAAGTAATTTTCTTCATGGACAAAACTGTTGCCTGACATTAGTCATCTGCTCGAGTTCTCATAAGCAGTCCTTTAAAATCAGTTTGCACATAATCCAGAATAAGTCTTTACCTACTTAACCTTCAAAATCTGCAATAATTTCACTCAAATGGGAGCATTATAATAAAGATAAATTTAGAATTGTAATTAATATTCCACACAGTGGTTTTCCTTTTAAAAATTTCCAGTGAAAATATATTTTGGTTTTAACATGTTGAATTTACATCTTCATGGGAACAAGTATTTTTGAGTAACTTAGAAATTAGTTCTTAAATTGCAATATGCTTGAAAATAACGCTGTTTGTTTTTCTTTATATTCATAGCTTGCACTGGAATGGATTTTTATCAATCCTTTGCATTACAAGCTGTCAAGCTGCAGGCAGTCTTACTGTGTGGGTTCTTCTAGAGCTGCATTTTATGTTTTGATTTTTTTGTACATTTTTGCTTTATCAGCTACAATCTTGAAAGCAGCTGAACACCCCAAACACAATAGTTTCTGTAGGAGTTACAACTACTTGATGGTTCTCAAGACATCATTTCTGTAATATTCAAAGTGTTTTAGAATTACAGCAATAGGCCTATTAAGATTATTTGATTTCAGGTGGATCTTTTTTTTGACTGGTGATTAATCACCACCAAACCCCTGCATAGTTAGTAAAAGCTATGCTAGGTATGGTTCCAACTCCCAAGTTAACATCTCCCTATTAGAAGTTAATGGCAATCAATTATATGTCATGGTTAATCATCACATAAAGGAGCTGTATTTTCTTGTTGTTCTTATGTATATTTGTGAACATGGGCTATAAAGCATACACATATAATTTCAAGATAACTGGTTTATCAGTATGCATTAAATAAGCAATACGTCTACGATTTTGAAGTGAAATAATTTGAAAATTAGTTTTCTGGGGGATTCTGAGCATACCCTAATATACTTTGCTCCTGCTCTTTTTCTTTTAAAGGATTTTTGCTATTGCTTTTAATTTGTTAGCAAAAGCAGCCCAACACAGACCACACGTGGATTTAGTATCTATTGACACAGATATGTACAATTATATATGCTGCTATATTTTTTATCTCAATAGCACACAAGAAAGCAGCACACTCTGACTTCTGAGTCAAATTAGGTTTAAATTAGGACACAAAAGTAAACCTCTTGCATGTACTTGTTTAAAACCAAAGGAAGACTGTGTCTAGCTGAACCTTTTAAATCTGAACACTTACTGCTCCTGCTGCCTGAAAACACACCTAACTCTTTTCTTATGACCAGCTACTACCCTTTGATTTGTGTCTTGTAGCTTTTGACTACAAGATGATGAAACAGTATCTATGTAGGAAGGAAAATTTCAATTTCTCTTATTTTTGTCCAAGCTTATTTTTCCAGAAAAAGGCAATGATTTATTTTTTTTTTAATACATTATCCACTAAAATAGAAACATCACAGTTCTTAAAGCTTTTAAAATGCTTTGTCATTAATTTCCAACAGAACTTTCTCTAGTATTTCTTGGGGTCTGGAGATTTTTCTTCTGCTCTGTGGATACTCACTGTACTGTGAGCCTGAGAACTCATAGATTGCATATTATAATTAAAATCCTACCTTTGGAATTTTTCTCAGTGTGGGAAAATGACCCTTTCACCTGCTAAAGCCAACCTCTCCTGTGCTATCTGATAATAATTTCAATATTTTCCATTTGAAATTCCATTCATTTCCATGAGTTTGAAATCTCATTGAAGATCAAGACTGTGTATATTAATGGATCTATGAAGATGTGTGTACATTCATAAGTTTTTAAAAATAGACTCTAAAAATGTAAGTTATTTTACAGGTTCTTCTATTTTCTTTAACAGTATTCTGCTCTTTGTTCAAATAAAAGGAATAGGGACTTATAGTTTCTGGATAACTTTCATCATAGATACTGAACAAAAGACATTAATGATTAAAAATTTTATATTGTGACATCTGTACAGATTTACTTTAAAATGCTTTATTTAAAGCAACCAAGAAAATTTTGGTGCATGATTTACCAAACTGCTTTAGTAAGAATTATTAAACTTAGTGTTTCATTTTTTAATTCCTGAAAAAATTATTTGATAGTTTTCATTTTTATTCTTTTTTTTTAAGATTGAAGGTGTCTCAGTGAAAATAATCTTTTCTATCCAAAGTAATTTTTTTTTTCTACTGTTAGAAAAGCCAAAACTCCTTAGTTCACCTACCTGTAATGGTAAGAGGCAATCCTTTCCCCCCAAACAAAATGAAGACTTGAGGGAGAAGGAACAATTGAGTGGGAAAACTTTATCCCCATTTTTCAGATGAAGAAATGAAGTATGGTTTTCAATTAGTTTATCTACTGAGAGGTCTAGAGAGTGAAATGAACTTGACATTTGAGAGAGTGAGGGAAATTTCTTTATGTACTGTTCTGAAGGGAAAGTAATATTTTGAGGATATGGACTAATACTTCTGAAAATAAAGCATGGATTTCTCACTTTGTTTTCCTGTAATGAAAACAGGCAAAATTAAAAAAATCTCAAATATCCCTTTTAAAAGGGACTTAAAAAAATCATGCATGCATTTCTCAAGAAACTAAAAACACTGCTCCTTTGGGAAAAAAAAAAAAAAAAAAAAAAAAAATTTAATTATTTTTTTTTTTCAGTTGTTTTACTACAATGTTCCTTTTGTTTTTCCTGCTCTAAGACACATGCTTCACGCAATTATTCCCAAACTATGATTCTGCCATCCTAAGACTTCCTGTTAAATGTCTTCCAGTTCTACATTTTTGTTGCTTTTTTTTACCCATGCTTCTTTTTTTTTCTTGTTTTATTTTGTTATTTTAAATGCTTTTACCTCAGTAATTTTTATCTATTCTAACTGAAAAGTTTCTTCCCCACCTGCTGCTCTAGTATCTCCTAGTAACCACCACCCAGTTCTAAACATTTTTTTTTGTTCTAGTGCTTTCTGTCAATAAAATAATCTTTTTCCAGAAAGAGGATTAAAATGAACTCTGATAGAAGAGCTCTCATTGTCAGAGACAAAGTATGAGAGTCAGAATAACCTCAGCATCAGTATGAGGAATTGTGTGTATCTCTTAAAATTGCTGATAAGCACATAATTCCTCAGTTCATATTTCTCCTATCTTTTGCTGCCTTTGCTCTTCTGGAATGACAGATATAAATCTTGGAAGTCATAATGAACTTGAGGCCTCTAGAAATCCAGCTATTTTAAAGTAATTCCAGTTACATTTCCTCAGAGAAAGGTAATCAATAGAATTCTAAAAGTAGTTTAATATAGAAGAAACTTGTAACTCCAGCTCCTATATTAATCTTCATTATGAATGAGTTTTAAAATGATTATCCTGTTCTTGCCTCAGACTGAGAGTTTGACTATTAATCTTAGTAAACATATGACTGTGCTTTTTCTCTGTGTTTGCTCTGCATCTCTGAGAGGATAACTAAAGAGTTGTTTGATTTCGGCACCATATTCCTTTTTGGTTTGAGTCAGAGAACTACCGAGCAAGAACCACTCTGGTCAGGGCAATCTCTCAATCTCTCTCTCTCTCTCTCTTTTTTTTTTTTTTTTTTAAATCCACCATTATTTTTGCAAGGTGTGCTTGATATCAAGCTTACTGAAATCAAAACAAGTTGTTTCTGCCATCTCATTAACTTCAGCATACTTCACTTTGGACTAAATTTCAGTTTCTCTCTAACTGAGATTTAAATTGTACAGGCAGAGAAACCTCTGTTTCCTCTAGCATACTGAACTAAAGTCTAATTAGAGATTTCACTGCTATTTCTCTGTTTTACTAAACTCCTTTGGTATTTTCTTGTAGCTCCATAAAGCCTGCTATATAACTGCAAGTGGTTCAGTAAGTTCATTAACTAATTCCCTTAACACAATGGGTTTCAAATCATACTGACCTGCTGACTTACATATGCTAAAATTTTCCAAATATTTTCATATCTACTTCTATCAACAGCTACAGTAACCTGGTCTTCATTAATTCTTAATATTCAGACATTTTAAAATCTTTTCTTAAAAGCACTTTAAAAAATTGAATGTGGAAGCTTGGTTATTTTAAAATTATCATTGATTTGCTTGCATTCTTCTTTACTACACCTAACTTCATCTTCTGATCTGCTGGTGAACACTGCCATGCTCTTCTTTCTAAATTTCTCTGGCAAGTATTAATTTAGGGTATGATGTTATCATGGAAAATGGTTTACTGAAAGGGGAGCATGGAGTTAGTCAGGATGATCAAAAAATTATTGATAACACATTTTTCTGTATTTTTTTTTTTTTTTCAGTTACATTAAGACAATGCAACAACTTTAGCATCCAGCTGTGTCTAAAAATTAATGTGATTGGATGCAGCAGCACCCTGTTAGCATTTCCAGGGTCAAATTTTACCAACCTTAATGAGTGTAACTGTTCAATGTGAATAGCATTTGCAAAATATGTGTCCAGTGGATTATAGCTCTACCTAAAATATGATCGCCTTTTCCCCACCTCCTGTACTTTTCCCTTTCTTGACTTCTTTTATGTTTCTTTATATCTAGGCAGGCTACTAAATGTGCACTGCACATCTACTGCACAAAGTGGTAGCCACAGAAGAAAACTGAAAATTTGGTAATTTATTTTCTGCTTTTTAGTTTCCTCAGATGTTCTACATTGCAAATTTTGGGAAAAAAGATTCACATGCTAGATCCATGCTCATTCTGCCTGATATTATTGGCTCTGATGCTGTTTTCCAGGGTTGGATTTTTTATTTAGTTCTCATCCACCCTTTTATCCTTGTAGTGACAAGATACAGTGGTTTTATTTTTATTGCTTCCTGTGCAACCATCTGTGGCTGTATCTAACATACTTTTTTTTTTTTTTTTCCAGTCTGCTTTATGGGCTACAGTCTGGTCTTCACAGAAGAAAAATATAATTGCTCAAAGAGCTTCTCTGTCAGTGAAAAGCTGATGCAGTTATCTCTTTCATATATCTTACTGTGCATGAAATCATAACAAAAAATCCATTTGGCCTTCTAATACAGTTTAGGGTCTGTTCCAAAGTGAAAATCCTTGTCAGTCTTAGGAAACCACACTCCTTTTCTAAGATTATTCTTACAATCAGCAAATGGAAAGTTGAAGCTTTCAGAAACATATGTGCTTGTATACATACAGGCTCTACCAAGTGAACATTGTTAAAAGATCTGACTGTAATTTCTGCAAGATGTAGTACTAATAAACCACATTTCTGGGGCTTATAGATCACTTATTTATTTTGTTTCTGAGCTACAGTTGTCATAATAAAGCATGTATCTTTATTTTTATGTAATTTGAACTACTTAGTGAAATATTGATTTATTCTAAGTAAATGCCCATACTGTTTAGACTCAATGCTAGAGAGCTGAACAGAGATTTCTAAATCTTGAAAAATTTTAGCTTATGAGGGCTGCTCATGTTATTCATTGTATTTGTCTCAGTGGTTTTGGAAAAGTTATAGGTAAGTTTGTAATTAAACTTCTGAATCTTCCTGACAGCAGGATGCTGTTTTCTTCTTTATTGCTTTTTCCTTTCCTCTCCCTTTTTGTCCTTCAAGAAATATTGTCCATGTATTCCTGTTTTAATTAATTTAGATATTATTTACGTTAGTTTAGACATGCTTAAACTTTTAGATATTCATTGTTCTTTAAGATTCAACTAGTTTAATAATGATAAACAGATAAACAATGTCTTCTCAGTCAATACTTTCAGTTCAGTCTCAAAACAAGGGCAAAATATACTACTTGAGAAGAAACTCAAACTGTAATAGTTTTATAGATTTATTGACATCTGAAGTCCTTGAAATAACTGGTTTGATCAATGTAAAAGTTTTTGCATTATTTTATCAAGAAATCTTGCCAATCAAGAAAAGATAAAAGAGTTTTAGGAGGATAAATAGACTTAAGAAAAAAAAAACCACTATTGAGTTTTATGACTTAACCATGTTTTAAATTTGTATTCTGCCTGTCAGTCTAGAATTATTTTTCCTCCATATTAAAATTAGAATTTTTGAGCCTTACAGTCCTTACTCTTGTTAAGACAGGGAGCTATGTGTGGTCAATTTAAGAAAGAAAGAAAAAAAAAAATTAAAATAAATAAATTTTATATATATATATATATATATATATATATGTGAGAGCCTTACATCCAAACTTGTAATTTCTCCTTCCCTCAAATAAACAAATAAAATTTCCTCTGTCTAACCTGCACAACTTAAAGACTAGTTTCTCAGCAAATCCAGTCAATATTGCTTGTTTTGAAGACCATGCAAATATATCACAGGCCTCTTAAATATTTTCTGTGTGCTATCTCTAATATTTGATATTTTTATAAATTAAAAGTGGAATTTGCATTTAGAACGGAGTTGCTTAAACCTATCAGTGTGCCCTATAAATAAACAAAGAGTGACATCAATTTGTCTCTTTTTTTCTTCTTTTTTTTTTTTTTTCCTGAAAGGGAAAGACTTTTGATTTTTTTTTTTTCTGTTTTCATTTTCTTTAAAATAGTAATGTTGTAGATTCTACACTATTTCATATGACGTGAGATAAAAAATTTAAAATGGCAAAATGGAAAACTTCTCTTGAGAGAGTATTATGAGATTAATATTTTTGTAGTATTTCAGTTGAGCTAAATTATACTGGTATATGTTTATTACACATTACATGAGAAATTATGAAACCATGCAAACACAGTTTCAGCCATCAGGTACTGCAATGGGATTACTCACAATATTAGTTTTCAGTTTGATCATTTAAGTCAAGTCTACTTCATGTAAATAAAATGGAATTTTGTAGTAAACAAATGTCAAAATCAATGAACAAGTATGAGTAAGTTAAATCATCATTTTTTCACTTCAGACAATACATTTTGGAGACCTATTAAATTTAATTACTTATTAAATTGGATAACAGAGTTAATTTCAAGTCCTGTAATTTAGTAGCAATAATATTTGGTGATTTATAGTTACATAATTATGTAAATGCACAGAAACACACACTGGCTCACACACACAAATTTATATTAAAAAAAAGAAAAACCAAAAACTTTAACTGGTGAGTTGTCCCTAGCCAGCAGATAAACCCCCACACATCTGCTCATTCCCTCCTCTCCAGTGGAATGGAGGACAGAATCAGAAGGGCAAAAATGAGAAAAATTGTGTGTTAAGAAAAAGACAGTTTAATAACTGAAGTGGAAATATAAAAAAGACAAGAAGTGATGCAAAGATAGTCACTCACCACCTCCCACCAACAGACTGATGCCCAGCCAGTCTCTGAGCAACAGCTACCTTTGGATAACAACACCCCCATCACACCCAGTCTTATTGCTCATTGTGATGTCCTGTGGTATGGAATACCTCTTTGGTCAAGTGGGGGCAGCTGTCCCAGCTGTGTCCCCTCCCAACCTCCTGCACAGCCCCAGCCCACTCACTGGGGGGAAGAGTGAGGAAAAGATCTTAATGTTGTGCAAGCACAGCCCAGCAACAGTCAAAACACTAGTGTATCCACACTGGTTTAGCCATGAATCCAAAACACATGGTTTTTTAGTCATCAATCCAAAACACAAAACAAGCAGTTATTCTGTGTTGGCTGAACTGTCTATGACTCCAGAATAAAATATAGCATGATATAAGGCAAACACAGGATGATATCAGGTCCCAGGCCACTGAAGTGCATCCTTGTGTTGTTAAGGTAAAACCAGTTTTAGAGATGAGAGTAGAAAAACAGAATGATTGGGAACCAGTGAAAAGACAGAACATGTATGTATACTGTTTTCAGATAACATTAACATAAAACCATGGAGTCTCAAAGCTGAGGAAGAAGAAACCATCAACATCAGTCTCTTCCTGCGGGAGAGGAAGAAGCTCCTACCATGAACATCACCTGTCAAAGATTACAGGATGCGGATGACTGGCTTTAGACCTCTCTGACTCAAATCAACAGCCCTATGACTCAGATGAACACTGGAAATTTGAGTGTAACACCAGAAATGTGGTAGATAGCATGAAGGCTTTCTTCTATGTAAGAGTTTTAACTGTATTGTTATTAATCTTTTTAGGTATAAAAGGGGTTATGAGTATACGTTACTGACACTGAACTAACAGTTTGGACAATTAGACTGTTAAAAATTTAATGAGATCAATAATAAATTCTTGACTCCCAGTATCAAGTGTGTTCTACTTTTGACCATGAAAATATTTTCAGCATAACCAATTGCATAAGAGCCCATGGCAGAAATATGACTAAAATTCAGCTCTTTACTGTAGCATCCAGTTGCCTAAACTCCAATACCTTACTGTATTTTTTGACATTTATTTTCTGTCATCTAATTCATTGAATAAATTATTTTCTTTTTCCTGTAACATTTCTTTTTAAAAAGTAACTTTCAGGTCACAGTGTCATTTACTCAGCTCCTAGAATTTTGAGAGTAATTTCTTTTCTTGGGAAGAGTCTCTTCTGAGAACTAAATTAAAGAAAGGGTCTGTCATATAAGCCATTCAATGAATGTCACAACTGACAGTGCCTAGTTTCTTTTGGATTAGTGTTCTTGAACTGATTGAATTAGCAGTAACTGTGAAGTAATGCTATCAGCATGAGGAAAATAGCTCCTCACACTGATAATTTTGGTGACAACAGGCAAACCTTGCATGTTTGACAGAATACATCAGTCAGATATAATGTCAGTTCTCTACCTGGCTATCTACTCACATAAAACATATAGCAATGTATTTATTTTTGAGACCTCTGTATGTCTATCAGTTTTCCTTGGAATATTAACATGTTTACTAGGGAGGAGTGTTACAGACACATGGTGTTCAGATGTAAACATATAGATCCAAGCTAGTTCTCCCAGGTTTCTATAAAGTAGTTGGAGATATATGGGCATGATACCTTTTGTGCAATTCAATTTATTCTAATGTAGTCATCTAAAAAGGTGAGAGGATTTGTGCTCTAAATCAACTTATTCTCTCTACTGAAAAAGAAACATGATAAAATGTACAGTCTTTTACTATCCAGACTACTAGATTAACTGCTAAAGGTGACATCATCCTCAACATGAGTCAGACACTGACAAGAGAGCTTTAAAATGTTCCTATGTCTTTCACAGAAGTTTGCTGAGAGACTGTAGTTCTTTGGAACCATAGGACTGTAGAATAATTCAGGTGAGAAGAAACCTCAGGGGCAGCTGTGAAGTCAGACCAGGTTGCTCAGGGCTTTGTCCAGTCAGGTCATGAAAACCTCCAAGGACAAAGACTGTACAACCTCTCCAGGAAACATCTTCCACCACTCCTCATGGGGAAAAAAAACTTTTCTTTAAATTCAATCCAAGTCCATGTTGTGCCTACTTCTGACCATTGTCTCTAATCCTCCAGCTACACACTACTGTGAAGGGCTTGCCTCTGTCTCCTTGATTTGCTTCTCATAGGTGCTGGGGAGCTGCTGTTAGATCCACCCCAATTTGTCTCTTCTCCAGTCTAAGCAAGTCCTGGTCCCTCAGGCTTTCCTAACACAGCAAGTGCTACAGTCCCAATCATCCCAGCAGCCCTCTGCTATGCTTGCCCTGGTGTGTATCAATGTCTTTCCAGTATATGGAGTATGTTAAGATCCAGCAAAACTCTAAGGTCTGTCTTTATCTACTTTCACAGAAATATTGAACACCTTAGGAGTGCTTTGTGATTTCTGAGTTTTAAATGGGTTCACCTGTTTTTTTCTATGTAAAAATTCATTCATTCAAGCTCACTGGTCTAGAATAATTTTATGTTGAGATTTCTGTTCACATCTGAATCTCAAAGTAAAATTTAGGGAGATGTAAACCCCAACAGATTAAGACCCTCTGCATAACAAGTCTGATTTTTCAACAGCTGTAGACAGGAATGGAGAATTTTTTCATTCCTTCATTAAAGCCTTCCAGCTGTATTTCCAATATTTGACTTTTAAATTTCAAAATACCATCTTTTTCTTCCCCAAATTTCCTTTACTAATTACAAACACAGGATATTTTTTCTAATTATACTTAACATCTTATATTGGTATATTTACCAACACAGCTTCTTTTAACATAAGGTTCATTCACTTGTGTTATTAGCACATTGAAAATACATTAAATACCCATGGTCAATAGTCATTTGAATCACTCAGACTTCATTTATTCGGTTATATTTTATTCACACATTTCTGAGACTGCTCTTTAAACAGAACTTTTTTTTTTTTTTTCTCTTTCCTTGCACATAGTATGCAGTGTCTGTGAGTCTCATGCTATTATAAAACAGAGAGTATTACAGATGTAGGGAAAATATTTGACTACGTGTGCACACTTTGGAAAAACTAGTGCTTGAAAAAATCTTTAATAGGACCACACAGTACTGTAAATGGACATTTCATGGAACTTTTCAGAGACAAGCCTGATAAATCAGATATATTGCCTCCAGAACATTTCGGTCATGGTTAAATAAAAAAAGCTGAGTTAGGAAAATAAAAGACAACTAAGCATATATATATATATATATATATATATATATGTATGTATTCTATGCATCTCTTTATAGCAACAGTAAAGTCCTTTTAGAAATGGAATAGCCATTTGGTTGACAAATATGGACCTTTGCTAGTTACTGAAAGCTCAATACTGATGGCGGTGGCAAATGGCCTTCTTCACAGTCTGTGTTTTCATCATTTAAATAAATGTATCATGGTTTCAAATGTTTTATTAGATGTGGACTTGAGAAATTTACTTGGAAGAATTTATTTTCTCTGGGAATTTTCATCTGTTCTTAACAGAAGCAAAGTTCTATACTTTGAAAGTAATATAAAGCTTTCATTTAACTCATCCTTCTAAAATGAATGGTACATGTATTCTACAATGTTTTGAATCCTATGTTTTGTATGAGGGGGAGTTCTAGAGCAGAGTTATAACTCTTTATTTTCAGTTACAGGCTTGTAGGTCAAGGACTTTGAGAAGTTATGGAGCAGACAACATAAACACATTTATTAAAAATATTTTTCAGGGAATTACTGCTAACTGTTATGTAGTAAAATTATGTAACCCTCTAGGGCTATGTAATACAGCAAACATTACTGCTAGTGCCAGTTTGGCTGGATTTCTTCAGGGAAATGAGTCTTACTGTCCTCTTTGATCTCTGGATACTCTACACAGATTATGACTTTCATTGTCCATTCTTACTTTTAGATACATGCAGAGCTTGGTTTAATATAACTGCGGTGGAGGTCTTTCACAGATCAACCATGTTTTTTCAGACACAAGTTACATACATGTAAATATTCCCAGTCTTTATATCTGTTACTTAACATGACGCAGTCAACTTATTTAGAGTTTACTGTTCAGGGTTTTCTGTTTATAGAATTTGATCAGACACATTCAAATACAAACTTGTGCTCATTTGCTGTGTATAGAACATGTTTTTGATCACTGAGACTAAACAAATGATTGCACTGACAGCATTTTAGTTTAGAAAAATAAAATACGGCTATTTCTGGGTTTAGACAAGACTTGCACATCATTTTCTCTGTAAATCCTAAAGCTAAATAGGACTTCTCCACAAGATTCCTGCTGAAGACCAAGTTGAGATTTCCTCAGTACCACAGGAGTCAAATGTTCTAGATACACACATGCAGTGAATGACAGACTCAAGACAAGGACAGAATATTCCTCTGAGCCTTGGTAATGGTGCAGACCTCTGACATACAGACAAAGGTGGGAATAATGAGGTAGCCTGAGAATCAGATGACAGATATGAAAAAATCCTCTTCCTGGATAAATATATTTACGTAGAAATATTCTACTGCTAAAATAATAGAAACTGTAGGGAAATTAGGTATGCAAGAAATCCTAGAATCAAACTGAATTAGCTTCCTGAGGTTAAAATTTTCTGAAGTAACTGATTAAATCAAAATTTCACTACATTTTCTCTTGTGTTTATCTAAGGATCTACTTGAAGCAACACTGAGGAAAAATACATAACCTTCTAGTTTTTGGATAATACAAAATTTATCTGTCAAAATCCTGAGTTCACCAAGAGACTCCAGCTGACCTGATCAGCCTACAACTGTCTTTTTCCATAATTCTTTGCAACCTCTTCCCCAGGGTTTGGCTGCTTGTGTTGAAAACCAGCTATGATGTAGTGCAGCTGTGTGACCTTGGATCAGACCTCTATAAACACAGATAAATTTCCAGAAAGTGAGAAGTAGAAAGTGATATACTACAGGAGAGCTGTCAGCTGCCTCCCCTGGGCCTCTATTTCTGCGACTTCTTGCATTTAGGCTCAGGCCCTTAGTCCTTGCCTGAGATACATCAGAGACACGCTGTGCCAGGCTTTATTTTGTGCTTACCTCAGCCTTGCCACGGTGACCTGAGTTCTTAGCTTGGCCTCAAACCTGCCTGGTCACTATCGATTTGCCCAGTGATCACTGGGCATTCAGCTGCCCCAGCCACCATTACCATCCCTGCTCTTGTAGCAAGGCTTTGTGGCTGTTGATGAGTTGTTGCCCTGTCAACCTCACATCACCTTTATCTCCCAGGTCACTTGCCCTCATGGAGCAGCCCCTGCTTGCTGCTCCTCACAAGTAGCTCAAGACGACTCATAAACCTAACACCCTGTAGTATGTCCCAGTCTGTGCAGGAAATACCTGGGGGCTTTGGTGGGAGCAGCCAACATACAATGCATAAAATGCATATCACCTTAATTTCTGCTGTTTCTACTGCCTATTATCTGCAATTTTAGAAAAAGTAAACTAATTACATTTAATAATTTTATCATGAGATGCTGGACAGATGCTTTCAGTCTTCCCCTAAAGCCTCAGTTCCATTTTGTCTTTTAAATCTTGACTTCAAAGAGAACTTGATCTTGACCTTTACAGAATTTTTGTATCAGCATATTTATTTTAGCTCCAGTTTTACTTTTTTTTTCCTCCTGATTGGTGATAAGAGGTCTTGAGCTTGTAATACTGAACTCATTTCCAAAGCATGCTTTGCCAGGGTTCTTTCTGCCCTCCAGAAAATATATACTTCCAAAATTTGCATTTTCATACCTCAGCTCACTAATCTCAAATAGTTCATGAATACTTGCAGGGACTTGACAGATGTAAAATTGGGCTGCACAGCATGTAGAAATGCTGATGTCTTATTAAATGTTAAGTGAGCACCCAAGACTATAAAATCCAGAATTACAGGATATTGCAGTTTGAACCTTCATTTTCTGTTCCATTTTCTTCTTTGAATCTATTTCAGTCTAGAACTCATTCTGGAAACAATTACTAGTTATACTTTTTCGCTTTTGACCTACATTGATGTTATTGCTCAATTGGTTTCAGCAGATGTACTCTAGCTGATAGTGGATAAAAATTCAAGCTGAATGTTTTCATTTCCTCACTTTTCCTTAGCTCTGCCATGTAGAACCACAGCTTATAGCAGTTGGATGTAATTTCCTTTTCTTTTTCTTCCTATTCTTCTATTTATTCTTCCTATTCTTCCTATTTAGCATTTATAAAATATGAGAAACAAGGAGTGAAAGCAGCCAAAATCACAGATCTTCAAGCTTTATTGCTCATGCTGAAAGGAGTAAAAACAAATCTATAAGTAATTTTACAGTTTTTTCATTCTTGGAAATAGAGGACAAATAGAGATATGTGAATTCGCCAAGAATACAACTGTGCTGCCAACATTTAAACAAACAAAGGGAGGGATTCAGAGAAGATTGTTTTACTTGTAAAACTGGTTCCTAAGGCTATCAGCCTTCTGCTGGTCTTTTTCTATTGCCATGTGACATTTAAAAAACTGGAGTCTTTCAAATTACCCTATGCCAAATGTAAACAACAGTACTGCAGCATGATTTCAGGTTTTCAGTGTTTTTCAAACTACTTAGGAAAGATGGAGAGAGCTGCTGTTAAGAAATTAGCAACATGATACATAAATAGAAAGCCAATGAGGCAATGGAGTGAATTCATTCAAGAGTAGGATTTGCTTTTTAAAAAGAATACCCTAATATTCAACATCAGCTTGTTCTTAAACTCTGTGGGGAAAGGGTATAGAAATATCTTATTGACATTGCAAGAATCACAATCTAAAAACTGATGCTTTACTAAATAAATGGAAAAGAATCAGTTTTCTTTTGATCAAGGAAGGATAGACTGATTTTATTTCACAAGTCAGCACATGAGGGAAGCCCACTAAAACTACCTTAAAATGTATTAGTAGGAAATGGTATCAAGACTATTCAGATTGTTTACTTCATACAGGGCTCTGTCTAGTTTAAAATGACAGAAGCAGAACGAGCTTTTGGACAGATAACAGGTAAGTATGTTAGGTCATATAAAATGCCTGTTCTACTGACTGAGATGACATCTATGTTATGCTGTACTAAACTCATATTGGTTGTGATATCTGGACTTGAAACATAGATGATAAACAGAAGTTTTATTGTTTTATTTGTCTGGATGTAAGTAGGAAGATAATAATGGATTATTCCCACTAATCAGGGAATGAGGAAATAATTATTGAGGTTCTAGATGTTTTCTCACAACAGCTACTGGATGTTGTGAATCATCAACTAAACTAGCTCTTCCCATTTGCTCCAGGTTCAATTTAGTTCCCAGGTTAGATACATGAATTTCAGATCCACTGACAATGATGTAAAAAGTAGCTGTGAGGATTCTGAGCCTCATAAGGACCAAGCTCTTCTGTGCTTCTTATCACAAATTATTTGGGGGCAAGAGCACAGATGCTTAGGTTATGATGCTTGTGAAATGAGCCTTTAGTTGCCTATTTGAATGGGGAAAAGATTGTCATTATACATCATGTTTTCCATAAATGTATATTTGACTTCAGAATTTTAGAACAGATTTCCAGGTGGTTGGAGAAGCCAACTGAATCAAGTAGAAAGCAAGTGACTAGTTGCTTAAAAATATTCTTAACCTTCTTTTCAACACAGTCACTCCCAAAAATTCAGCACTGAAAGTAAATAATTTTTCTTCCTACTGAAACTATACAAATGTGTAGTGTTAAAAAAAAAAACAAACCCTCAAAACAACAAAACAACCAACCAAAACTATTTAATTTATGTCTATTAAATAAAAAGGGCTAACTCATAACAAAAATGTGTTATTGGAACATTAATGGATGTTACTTGCCTGTAACTTGTTTTTACATGTCTCTTCTAAACAATATAGGATATAACACTAAGAAATATTTGAGTATTGACTCAGAAAAAATTGCCAAATAGTGTATTAGCAGAACTACTTCCTGGAGCACTTAGAAGGTTGTTTGGTGTTGGTGTTGTTGTTGTTGTTGTTGTTGTTTTTCTTTTTTTTTGTTTGTTTTTCTTTTTGCTGGTAGTTCTGAAGAGATGATGGCTAGAGGTGCTATAAGTACAGAGTGAAACCACAAAAGCATTTAGTGTGTGTTCCAGAGAATAATCATAAGACAACAAATTCAGGTATCATTTTGCCTAGAGATCTATGTAAGATTAGATAGGGAAGCAGTGGCTGCTATATATGCATTGAGTAGTGATGGCATGGGCAGCAGAAGCACTTTGATCATTGATGAAGAAATGATTTTTTTTTTTTTAAATCCACAGACAGAATATGTAATTTCAGTGCTTCTAGTTAGCTACTTAGAAACTAGAGTTCAAGTGAGGTAGAAAATGAGTTGTTATTAAGAAAAAATAAATTATACATCTAATCACATACATGTACCATTTTTTTCCAAATATTTGGTCTAAACATTTTGTCTGAATATTGTCCTTTTCATTTCAATATGATCAACTGCAATGGAATGTCTCACGGCAAGTATTAATGGCTACCATAAGTCACACAAGTGGATGAAGCTAATGGGTCAGTTAATGGTAGTGTTGGGAACAAATGGAAGGAATATTTTCATGAATTGCAAAATTAGAAAAAAAGAAACTTACTCCAATGTATTAGTCCTGGGGCAAATGCCAAGCAAAGGTTTGGCCAAAACCAGTTTTCATGAGACCAATTGTGAATGAAGTGATACCTGTTTGTGACAGATAGAGAACTGGGAAAAGAAATTAAACACTTGAAAGCAGAACAAGCAATTATGTTTACAGGTATAAACAAAGACATGCATATACTATTTTGAGAGACATGGTGGAAAGTCTAAGGAAAAGCTGTGTCTGTTTATACTGTATTGTGGGACAGACTTTCATATATATTTTAATGTAAAAAGTATACAAATGAGATATGACTGCTTACACAGTTTGTCCCAACATAAGTGACCTGGCAATGTCCCAGTTCTTAACTTGGGTTTGTCTAAAATGTAGTTCAGACACTTACAGATCATTTTAAACCTGAAAACAAATAAACAACAAAGGTTTAGCATGTTTATATGGGTGATGAACATATATTTAAAAGAAAAAAGGTAGGAGGAAGTAAATAATCTTTATCTTTCTTATTCCAGCAAGAACTCATACTACTGATGACTGCTTTTCCAAAGCCTCTGAGACATTTTCTTGTCCACTGCTTTACACATATATCTTTGTTAATTTGGATGCTTATTCAGACCTGTATAGCAGCCTTGTCAACATGGCTGCAGTCTGGCCCTAATGCATTCGCTTAACTTTATAGCCAATCCATCCTAGAAAGAGAAATAATACCTAGAAGTTGAGTCCCACTATCTTCTTTAAATATCAGCTTTCCATGTCCTTCATTTACTGCCCTGGTAACAATATTGATTTTACTCTGCATCATCGCTGCTAGAAAAAAGAAACAAAAAACCAAAAGACAGAAGCACTTAGGATATTTTTTCAGTTTTCTTCTTATTTTTGAATGAACATGTTCAGAATATTAGTCAAACAGACTTTTTAAATCCTTCTGCTTTTAATCCCTTTGTTGCCATTTCAGAAAAATCTAATCACTGTTTTATTTTGAATTGCCTTTTTTTAATTTTTTTTTTAATTTTTTTTTTTTTTCTCTTCTCTCTATAATGGCCACTTAAAAGTACTAGCCACTTTTGATAGCAAAGTTTTCTTCAGGAAGAAAATCTTGCAAGGTCTTTAGCTTCTTGTTTCATAAATGAATACCTAAGTTATACAGCTTCCTTTCAGTATCTGTCTTCACTGTACAACAGAAATTCAAATTGAAGACAAAGTAACATTTAAACTTTTATATGAATATCTGTATGGCTTTACTGATTTCAGGGGTTCAGAAGTGTTATTACATGTGGATGAAAGATTTAACTCCCAACTTCAGAACAAGTAATAGAATTGTAACATAAAGGAATTTGAAAATATTTTCGTAAGAGATTAAAAAAGAAAAAAAATGTTCAAAACCTTCTCTTCAATCAGCCATTTGCTAGTGAACTGCACTTTCCCCAAATATTATTATAATGCATAAACTGAGAACATGTACATGTATTATACTTTTGTTGATGTTACTGTTCTGGACAATCAGGATGAGGCTTGGGTCTAGTCTGACTCCCTAAATTAAGTTGCCTACATAGTACTCTTGTGTAAAGATAGCTGAAGTTATTCAAGGCACCTACATGGTGCCCAGCGGTATGATATAGGATTAGGGGAGATCCATGCTTTCTGAAACAGGAGCTGGAGACAAGGAGAGCCCTGGGGCACCTTGAGTGATACTAGATACCAGTGTTTGGGAACCTGAACTGAATGCTGGGAGAATAGAGCAATGAAATCTAGTGGGCAGTTCAGCTCTCCCTAAAACAAACCCCTTGGACTCATTCAGTTGTCCACACACAGACAGCTAATACCATTTTTGATCCTGTGTGGTACACTTACCTGATCTTTGGCTCCCATACCAGGACACTTATACTAAAAGCTCCAGATTGACAGTGTATCTATCTGGATGATTTCTATTCAGCCAGGACCAGGCTGGTACTGTGGTATGAATGAAGACTATAGAAAAAATTGGTTTTCTCCAACATCTCTGAATGATCTTGTGAACTAGCAAACCACAGGTTTCTCAGATCAAAGAAATAAGGTGTGGAATGAGCATGTCAGAAGACAGGAGATTAAATATAAAGGAAAAACATAAATGCTTTTGTCCCAGGGTTATCTTTCTTAAATGCATGAGGAGGAAGCTAAGAGAAAAGAAGGTATCTGCCAAACAGATTGACAGACTGGATGATTTAGAACAGAGGCCATCTAAAAGAAGTGGGGATCTTGAATTCCTGAAGACATTACAGCCTAGCTGCAAACAATATAGTGAGAAAGTTGAGGCACTGTATATCTCTGTTCCTCAGAGTGAAAGTTTCTTCTAGTCTATTAATACATAATTTTTCTTATCTATCATGCCAGGACTCAACACAGGCAGTGATCTGCAAACATTAATAGCAGTGTGCAACCACATGTCATAAAAATAGGAAGTTGCGTAGTTAAAATAGAGGATATATGTGTTCAAACATGAATGTGAACTTTTCCAAGTTTGGGGGAAGGAACTTGAAATTGTTGAAATCATGTTGTATCTTGTGCAAAGTGAGTTAAAATATATTAAGATTACATTCAAACCTAAGGATAATTGGTGTGGGTTTTGTTTGATTAAATGTCGACATCAGCTAGTCACCTACACTACCTTTCTAATCAACTTAGAGAAACGGGGACTTCTAGGCTACTTCATTTCATCCTAATATAGATGTTTAACATAGGTCAAAGAGTCCATTATATCCTAATTTCACTTTCATGGCTATAAAGGGTGTTTAGTGTTAATGTCTGTATCTAAGATAATATTTTAGATATCTAAAGTTAGGTAAAAAAAATCACATGATAATTTGTCTGCGCAGAAGAGCCATTTCAAAAAACCTTCAAAGGCACATAGCTTCTTCAAAGTGGAAAACAAACAAAAGTTTGCTGACTGGAATATTTATTATTATTATTATTATTATTATTATTATTATTATTATTATTATTATTATTATTATTATTATTACAGTTTCAATTATAGTAACAATTGTTCAAATTATATAGAAGTCAAACTTATATAAGAATTCTGCTATCTATCCCTGTCTTTGGTGTTATGCCTTACTATGGTTTTCATGTCCAAATGTCATTAGATGAAGTTGGGGAGGGGATTTAGAGTGAGTTGTTGGTGATCCAAGTGTTTTGCTGGGACAAGTATGATGTTGATGATGGGATCTCTTCTTCTTTGCCAAGAAAAGAGTATGACATTTATGGTTTCTTTCTCCTTAATCTAGGATCTGCTGTGGTCACTTTATATGTTTGTTAACACGTTCTATGCCTTGCTTTTGTCCATGGTTCATACCACATCTGAATTTATCATATATCCAGTGATTTACATAAACTGCAAGTCTGCATTTCTTTTAATATCAGTAATTAATATTTGGTGATTTTTTAAATACCCTTCGGTACTCCTCCTTTCAACAATTCTGTCTTCTTCTACACTATGTAATTATGCTAAGGTCATGTATATTTCATTACACACAGAATAACTACTTGCTTGTTAGTATTAACTACTATCTCTATAAAATTATAGTTATACCACAAAATTATACTGCTGTGGTTTAACCCCATCTAGCAACTAAGCACCACAGCCACTTGCTCACTCCTCCCTGGTGGGATGGGGGAGTGAATTGAAAAAGTGAGAGAACTCATGGGTTGAGATAAAGACAGTTTGATAAGTAAACAAAAGCTGTGCACGCAAACAAAACAAAACAAGGAATTCAATCACCACCTCCCTTCAGCAGGCAGGTGTTCAGCTGTCTCTGGGAAAACAGAGATCCATCATGCATAACAGTTACTTGAGAAGACAAACACCTTCACTCTGAATGTCCCCCACTTCCATCTTCTTCCCCAGCTTTATATGCTGAGTGTAAAAAGGACATGCCTTTGGTCAGTTGGGGTCAGTTGTCCCATCTGCATCTCCTCCCAACTTCTTGTGGACCCCCAGCTTACTCGCTTGTGGGGTGCTGTGAGAAGCAGAAAAGGCCTTGAATCTCTGTAAACACTGCTCAGAAATACCTAAAACATTCCTGTCTTACCAACACTGTTTCCAGCACAAATCCAACACACAGTCCCATACTAGGAACTATGAAGAAAATTAACCCTATCCTAGTCAAAACCAGCACATATACCCAGCTAAATTATAGTAATTAACAGCATTAGTTTGATTAGTAGCTAACTGCTTTACTTGTTGGTATAATTAATTAGGGGAAAAAAAAAAAAAAAAAGAATAAAAGAGCTAACATGGAACCATGAAATACCAATCTTATTTTCTGCATCAGGTCACTTTTAACATGATCTGGACTCTAGATAAACATGATCCATATAGATGTGCATGGCAGGTGTTGAAATAGCATAATATTTCTATTGTTGCATGACAAACACTTTGCATTTTTTATTGGCTAGTTCTAACAATGGGAGAGCATATTATATTTCCCTTAGGTGCCAATAAATCCACACTGACCAGTAACATTCATGTAGGCACATGGAAGGGATCATTGCAACAGCGTGAAAGCTTGTAATTGGAATTTTTAGTTAAGGATTCTTGGCTTTTTATTTTGCTTAATTTGCCCCTGTGTGAGAAGAATCTTTATTGTACAAGTCATTGTTTTCTACTCGAGATACAAAACTGATTATCAGGCAAGGCTGAAAATGTTGCTTCTTATAACAATATTTATGTACACTGCAGGTTCTTGTATTAGCCCTATCATTTCCTTGTCAGATTTTCTTTTATGATTCAGATCTCAAAACACCTCAAATTTTTACTTAATTGGTGAAGAACATGCCTAAAGAATAATTCTTGCTTAATTAGTATCTCTATATTGCATTTTACAAACTCATTTCTTTGATCATCAGAAAAGTATCCCTATTACATCATGATATGTGATTGATTACTTCTGCATAGTTTCCCTCTGTGGATTTTTTACCTATTCATCATAGTGGCTTGTACATTTTTAAAGAGTTTAATGATTTCCATTATTAAATTTTCCTATAGTTTTATTTCCCACAGGCGTTCTTACAGACAACATATATTGTAAATATAGTTGTTGATTAAAACAGTGACTCAAATATTCTGGGAAGAATTAAAATATGGACTGAATGGTTTTGCAGGGATTTTGTTTGTTTGAGTTTTTTAATCTGTTAACACTCTTCCAGACACTCAAACTGATCCTAGGTGTAAATCACTGACTGCCAGTTGAGGATGAACACACTTTTAACTGTAAATAATTTGTGGAGGAGCTACAATTTTCTTATTCCATTTCCTATTCACCTTTACACAACCAATGAGTATCAATTACTTATGGTGTGGAGAACAGAAATGGGAGAGGCTTACAGGTCCTTTGTGGATCTGCAGCTAATGGCATGCATCAATTTCAGGCACCCAGGTTGAATGAATGAACAAACAAGCAACAAAAATATAAATAAACAGAAGAAAATTTCTCCCCTGTGGCCAGCTGTGAACAATGGGCACCTCAGACAGGTCTCAGTCTCCTCTGGGCATCATGTCCAGCACAGCATGTAGTGATGACACTTTCTTACTAGTATAATTACACTTTTCATTGAGACCCACTTAAGCTCCCCATTGGTAGTTACTGTTTATAATTCAGTTGGCATTGGCTGGAGCACACTTAATTAGAGTTGGGTATAGCACACTAACTGGTTATTAAATTCTGTATAAACATGGGTAATAACAGATATTTAAAAGACTATTTTTTTTTGGTATCTGCAGGCTTTCTTGTAATATAATTTTATAGGTGTCATGGGTTGCCTTTAGCAGCAGTCAGATGCCACCTAGCTGCTCACTCGATCCCTCTCCTCAACAGGACAGAGGGAGAAAATAAGATGAAAAACTTGTAGTTTATATAAAGATAGCAAGACTGTTACCAGTTACCATCATGGCCAAAACAGACTCAACCTGTGCCACTCCTGCAGCTCCTCCAGTACCAAAACCTTGTCATGTACCTCCAATAGAACAGGCTAAAAGCTACATGGTGTACATCGAAGGGATCTTAGTGCAGAATTACAGACTAAAGCTACAAGCAAAAATGTGAAGAGACGAGGTAACAACAGGGTGATTTAACATCACTGGCAGTTGTTTTCTGTAAGTAATACAGCGTGATAATGATTCAGGCTCTGCCACTGCCAGGACATGGTGGTAAGAGTATTTGGGATACCAGTGTCATGGCACTGTACAGCAGCCTCAGGGTGTGGGGATGAGAGATCACAAGGTTGAAAACAAATGTCAGGCTACCTACTGAGTTGCTGGTGGAGGGCCAAGTTTAAAGGACCTTAAGTGTGGTGCTCCAGATACAGAGGCCTTCTTTTTCCACCATGAGGTTATACTGTGTTGTTCTTCCTTGCAGATTCAGATGTGTTCAGTAGTATACTGGTTTTATTTGGCACATATATAATTATATATTATTTATTTATACTTTAATTACTTTCACTATTGAACTAGAAGTCACTCATTTTTTTAAATTATTTGTAAATTTAATTATAAAATTACTTTTTCATCTGTTTTACCTCCATCTTTCCTATCTTTATTGTGCTTCCTTGCTACAGACTCATGCATATTTTTTTAATCCCAGATTAAAATAACTTGTTTTTCTTTTGTGTTCCAGGTAAGTGGATTTACAAATGAAG
>NW_020799091.1:46927501-46964966 GCF_003259725.1 Athene cunicularia
CCCCCCCCCCCCCCCCCCCTAATCTGCCCTGCCCATGCTTACAGTAATAAAAATTAATTCAAGAGAAAAAGTATTACTCTCTGAGTTGGTATTTGTTATAAATTGTAAACACTAGATATAAACTTTACAACTCAGGTCTAAACTAAAAAGATTCAAAATGGAAAATAGTATTTAAAGAAAAAAATCATTGGCATTAAACATTTAAAGTTGGACATCTGATACATCTGATTGCCTTTCTTGATGTTAGTGAACTAAGCCACAGTATCCACAGCTAAGTTTTAAACATTTCCAGATAAAGATGAGAATGCTTAAAACTTCCATTTTCATGACTGAAACTGGGGGTGGAAAAGTGCATCAAATCAAAGCAGACAGTTTCATTTAAAAGACCAATCATAAAACCTTCAACTTTGATATTACACAGGCTGAGTAGAGCTTGTAATGATACATAAATTATGCAAAACTGTAAAAGATTAAGGCTATTAAAATAAAGTATGAGCAAAGGATGACTAAAATGTCCAGCTATCTAATAATAACAAATACTTCCCAGATTGTTCTTATTTATGGTAGTTCTGTCACAGGAGGAAGATTGGGGAATTTCCTGACAGCTGACTGACAGCTAACTGACAATTTGTTTTGCATCTCAGTCAGGGACAGGCAGGAAGGGAGCAATACAAGGTGTAGTGTTAAAGGAAAGGCTGGAAAAAAGCCATCCAAAGGTGATATTCCTGAGAACACTGGAGGTTGGTTAAAAGGTAGGACCTACAAAGCTCCCTCCTGTCCTTTCTCCTACCACCCTCAGTCAAGCAAGGGTTGGAAGAAGACAGCTTCCTCCTCAGAAACACCCTGTATGCTTTTAAATACTGGTCAACCGTTAAAATTAAAAGGTTGTAATATTTTTACCTATATTAGCTTTTATTTCCTGTGGTACTCCTATTATTTTATTTTTTAAATAATCATATGTAATATAAATTTTAATTTCTTTTTCAGCTAAAGGAAGTTTATTAGCTATTTGTAAAGCAAATTATAATCTCCTAATTGCCTTGTACATCCACTGTACCAAGTTCATACTGTAAAATGAAATGCCCTTTATTATGTTTGTTTAGATTAATATCCCTTAAAACATTAATGTTCTTAAGAAGATATATAATCTTTTTCAACTCGTTTAGCTCTAATATTTTTAAATATCTTCATGAAAAAACATGTTTTGTCAGTTGTCATACCTTAATCATAGCTATTTAGAAAAAATATATGATATATTAAGAATAAGCATATACAATTACATAGATATATTATAGAATTATTTTCTATTCTAGGTGTATATTTCTTGAGTAACACTAAACAGCACCTTTTCAGTAAACATTACTGCATTTTTTAAGAGATTTATTGAGGGAGAAACAAACCACTTATCAAGAATCTTTGTTATAAATAGACATGGATTGTTGTTCTGTGCAACAACATCTCATTTCTATAGCATTTTTCACATAACCAGTCTGTGGGATGCTTTATAAGATCAGATAAAACAGAGAATCACAGAAGTACTTCAAATTGAGTGACAAGACCAGTAAGAACAAAGAAGGAAAGCCAAGCCTGAATTAATACAAAATCCCTTAAAAAAAATATATATATTCCTTCAGGTAAAGAGAAGAACCAGTTTTCTAATAATTCCAGATTGATTACAAAATGGTTGCAATTCTGGTATATACTTTGAGCTTTTACTTTGCCAGTCTTACTGGAATTTCAGAACATATACCATTTGAAGACAATTGTTAGCAAAGTATTAAAAATTACGGAAGTTATATATGCATTTCCTAATTTTAATTTCCATATGGCTGCCTTGTGAGGGCAACATTACATTATGCAAAGACAAGATAAAGCAGAAAACAAACTACACCAGGGAATATGTAAATTAAACTCTTAGAAATATGATTTATAAGAAGGCCTTTATATTTTAAGATGTAAGGGAATATTTGTCTGAAATACAGGTGGGACAAACAAATAAAAGGGGATTATCAAGATTAGTTGTCACATAGATGACTGACAAGTTTTTCTGCTGACAGTTCCTACTTTATCATCATCATCATTATTACTGACATTATTCTTTGAAAAAGCAGTCAGGATGCTCAAGTAATTGTAAACATGCAAAGAAAGTGTTTATGTGGAATTCTGCTACATTAACAGGATTAAGTTTAACTTCATAAAGGCAAAATACATTTTTACAGTGATGCAAAGTAGTACCCAGAAACTTCCAGTTTAGCTGAGTGGAGGTTTAATTTTTGCAGCATGCAGAATTCAGCTCAGTCTTTGAATCAGTTTGACCTCCCAGTGCTGTAGAGAACCAGAAGGCAACAAATGAAAGATAGGTTCTATGAGGTCACTTTTCTGCAGGTTTGTCACCACTTACACTCCAAGTGCCTTTTTTCTCTGATTCCATATATTTTGGAACCTGAGCTGTATGTGGTACGTATTTGTCACTTAAAACAACCTTAAGCATTATGAAACTTACGTTGTGTCCTGTGTTTGACATGGACATTTCTAAAATAATGAAGCGATTTGTAACTGGCCTTCCTTTGAAGTGTTATCAGAGACTATCAACCCCGCTATGGATCCTAACCTACCACTTCTTTTTCTATGTCATGTCTATGCGAGGTTGTTTAACCATACATTTCATGTTCACTTCACAAACATGTCAATTCCATACTATGCCAGAGTATGTTTGCTTATTGTTTGCATTCTTCTAGATCAGGTCCCTCCAGCTTGCTCTGGGAGAGCACTGAGAACTTTTCTAGTGACACAAACCCCTAGCATACTTATTGTTACTTGTGTGTGCAATTCTGTAAATTATTATTACATGTTTTTCCATTTACAAAACACTGAATGCAGTCAGCTTTAGTCTTGAACTACAGCTACAAAGAGTATAGCAATCATCTCACTACTCCTTCTTCAGTGCAGACCTATATGGAATGCTCGTTCAGCCTTGTACAGAAAAACATTCTGCAAACACATGTAAACTTATGCCCACCTTAATCACCCTACAAAAGAGATGGAAACATATTAACTTTCAAGTGCCCTGTACTGTAAAAGTATTCAAAACTACTTGGACCAAAGTTAGCTCTGTTAAAACCTGCTAGCCTAATGCCTTTTTTATTACTTGCAGGAAGCTAAATATCTGGGCTGCAATCCATGGCCTCAAATCTATAGCAACAGCTAATTATTTTCTGCTTGATGACAGAGCTTGGACTGCCTGAACTGTGTATTAAGCTCCTCTGTCTAAATTCCTTTTTTTTTTTTTTTTTTTTTTCTTTTTTTTTTTTTTTTTTTTGGTTGTTGGTTTGGTTCTTTTTTTTCCTTTTCTTTTTCTCCTTTCTCCTTTCCCTAACAGTAAAAAACTTGTGATTCCTAGCACAATTCATATAATGCTTAATGACTATTCAGGTGAATCCCCACCATCAGCTTTCTGTTAATGATTTGTCAACACAATGTGTTGAAAACAGACTTCCATGAGAGCTTCTCTAAGAAGAATTTCTAATTCCCATATAAATAAATATTTATATATAATGTCACTTGTAGAGAACAAATGAGTTGGGAGTCGTGGAAGACATTATATTTGAGGAGTTAGTGATCTTGAGCAAGGCCTGAAAGCCATTTTGGGCCTTGTACTAATGCTTGAGATACTCTTATGTTACCATGAGTGGACATAAAAATAAAGGGGAATTTTCAGGAAGGGTATGTATCCTTCCTGGGTACAGATCGTAGCTAGATCTGCTCTAGTGGGCAATAAGAAAAAAGACCTGTCAAAGCAGATGTATATTTCTGTTTGTTACAATAGATACAAAGAGCTACAGTACCATGAGGGGTGTGAACCTCTCCACAGATGGGATCTGCACAGCAGGCTGTGGCTATTCATCTTGGATCCATCTGATGCTGCACAACAGTGGGACTCCCAGCATCTGAACGAATGTAAGATTTACTTGCTATCTATATTTTTCTTCCTGTTTTCTATCATGTTATTACTATTGTTATTAAAGCAGTTTTGTTAGGCCACTTGCTGCTGTGCCTTTCTTAATAAATCCAGAAAGAACCCTGCATCTCTCCTGTTGCAGGACAATGAGTGACAACTGTGTGTTATGCAGAGCCTTTCCTCAGAGGTTTTCCTGGTAGGTTTTTATCTTCCTGGAAGAAGTTGTCTTGCCATTAACAGGTTTGGTATGACATATTAGGCAAGCTTAAAGAGTAGATGAAGTTGGTCTCTAAACTACAAAAATACTGTGTGCTGATTACCAAGTGAAAGAGCATAGTTACTGTAGCCTATGCAAGGTGATATGACTATAGAATAATCAAGATCATTCTGATCATTCATGAAGGCCTTTCAAACAAACACATTTTAAGTGAAGCTGCAATCCCCAGGAGGAACCTGAAGATGACTTCTGGGTCTTTGTTCTGTGCTCCACAGTCTCTTGTTCAGACACCAAGATAAAACTACAGCCGTGCACATCTCTTCCTTCAGTGTATGCTACAAAGAATTTAGTCTCAAAGCACAGACAAACCAGGTTCACATGCTAATGTAGTCTGTAAATCAGTTTAGCTGATTATCAACTTTGTAATGCAAACTACAACAGAAGGTTCAAAAACCAAAATTTGCTTGCTTGATTGCTTCTTGTATTTCAAAAATTCAAAAAAAGGGCTGTCCATTTACACCTGAGGGGAAAACAGAGTAAATTCTACTAATAAACTACCACTACAAACATTCCTCTTGAAAATACTGTTAAGAAAGAAATTCTATATTTTCAGGTGAGCATTTTAAATATTGAGGAGGCAGGTAGGGATATAACTCCTCTGTCCTCTTCACCTCTCTTCCTCTATTTAGAACATTGTCTACCTTGCCTTTCCCAAGGCTACATATATGAAATGAGGAGGGAACTGCAAATATCAGAAATTCTTTTAGCCTACAAAAATTGGTTAACCATTTCCTCATGTTCAGTCACTTGCAGAAATGAGGGTCTATTTTTATGTTATCTGTACTGGTCTACTGTTTCAGAATACAAATTCTAGTGTGAAGCCAAATCTGAGTGGTTGCATACACAGTTTTAGAAATACCCAATTTTGACTCAATCACATGCTAAGTCTTTTTATTCACTAAACTAAAAAGGGACAGGATTCAATGAGATAAGCTATGTATGATTAATAATTGTTCAAAATGTGTGTAGCTAAAATAAGTTGGGTTTGTGTGTTTTGGGGTTTTTTTGTTTGTTTGTTTTGTTTTGTTTTGTTTTGTTTTGTTTTGTTTTTTTTCCCAAGGAACTATTTTAACACAAGTATTATCACTATATTGACTGTTACCTGGCACTTTGTGGTATTGTTCTATATTTATATTAGTTAGATGTTACAAAACACACAAGAAGGGAGTGCAAACAATTTAAGAGCACTCTTAAGGTCATCCTTAATGAATATATAGTTAGGTACCTATGTTCAGTTTAAAATTATATTTTAATCTTTCTTAGATATGTTATGGTATATATCTTGTCAATGTAGATCCATATCTAAGATCCATATAAATGCAATTTCCTTTTCTGAACTATGGGCAAATTTAAGACATCATATATGACAAAGCATTTTGTTATCTCATAGCAGTAAGAGTGGCAGTAGTTAGTATCTGAGTGTTATAATTTCCATTTGTGACCTAAGGAAAGAGTTATTAATCTGATTTGAAGCTTCATTTATTTAATGAGACATATTGTACAAGTCTTCACTGCCTTACAGTTCCCAGTTTGTAGTTTATTTCTTCACTCATTCATGTACAGGACTATAACAATGTGTTGGGTTATAAAAGAGCATTCTTCAGTTGTAGAGTCCATATTCTACTTGTATGTAAATTTGATCATAACATTATCTCTTTTTTTAAAACTATTTTTTGCTTTATTATGGTCTGTGGATATGTATTTTTTACGGTAACATTTAGTAAATTTAGTTAAATTAACCAGTCTTTGTTCAGGCTTTTAGAATATCTCAGTCATATTGTTCACAGAAGCAGCACTGTGATGTAATAGTTCAGCATTTACCGTTGAAATTGTGGTTACATTCTGAAGGTGAACAGCAAGATCATGATGAAAGCAAATGTTCAGGACTGTAAGAAGAGGTAAAACTGGCCCTATTTATCTAAGCTCTCCCATCATGATGAACTCTAACTCCCTAGTTTATATATACATGCATCCAGACATATGTAAATATTTATACGGATGTTCTGTTGTGAGAATGCTGAAAAAGAAGTGAAGTTTACATTTCAAAAACTTGGAAGATTTATTCTAGGAAAAGGTCCTCTGTCCCTACCAAAGTATTCAGATAATTCATCGTTTAATTTCCTTTCAACAGATTGGATTATAAAATGGTTTGGACCACATATTTAATTCCACAAAAGCTGTAGTTTTCTCTGAATGTTGCTGAAATATCTTAGATTGTGAGAAAATGCATTTTAAAAGGTTTTGAAGCATTTTGTAGAGTGTATGTATTAAGTCTTTATTAGTTCATTAGGGCAGCTGTGTCTTTTAAGAGCCTATAAAATTGGAGGCTAAGTATGCAATTTTACCATAATTCATACTTTAAATTTCTTTCAGCCTACCTTCCTTCCTTTTACTGACTGCCTTTTTCATCTGGCTCACTTGTCCTCTGAGTAGGAAAGATTGCTTTCTTTAGATCTATTTATTGTTTTTCACCAGTAAAAGGAACTTTATAGTTGTACAAAATTGCTTGTTTATATTTACCCAGCTCTAGCTACTTATTTTCCCTTTATGAGATTATTTGTGAAACAGAGTCCCATCAGTAAAAAGAGAGCAGTAATAGCAAAGAGGAAGCGCACATCAGAAGATACCCTGAAGGGGGTAAATAGAGTATAAGGAATGGAGTCTTAAACATCCCTTGGCAACACTTACATCACAGCTATTATTACAGGAGGTAGAAACACACTTTAGAAGGCAACAAAACAGCACCAGACAGTTTCAAGAGAAAAACTTTCCCTGTGAAGACCTTTCAAGACTATATGGACAGTAGTCTGAGAAAATCCCTAAAATCAAGATACCAAGATGAATTATGGGATAAAGAGAAATAGTACATTGTATTCTTGGAAGATAGTCTTGACTGTTAAATTACAAATAATAAGCAACCCTGTGAAAGGGGCAGAGAAATTACCTCTGGAGACAGTATTCTTGCTGCTGGATAAAGTTGAATGTCAGAACTAGACAAAAAACGATAGATGCATTGCAGGCTACCAAAATGAGAGAAAGGGAGAACAAGCCACGGAAAAGCATAGGTCATAGGGCATAGGCCTTGTTTACTGAGCACAACAAATGAATAGAATTTGAACCAGCTGGAAATGTATTCATAATATAAATTGTGGGACAAATTTTTTTTTTTTCTGAAAGAGTGAATTATTTGAGAAATGATTCTAGAAAGACTAATCCAATTAAAATCCATCATTAGAAAGTTTATTGTCTCTAAGACTATTTTTGTAAGGACAGTGATACTTTTTGGAAAATATTTTAAGCCTCAGACACTAAAGAAACAAAATTTGATAGTAAAAGACCTAGCATTGTGAAGTTCTAGGAAATGGAATTTGAAAATTTATCTCAGGGTTTATGTTCAAAAAGAAATTCTCAAAATAACTAAATCAACAAAATTTTATTGAATTATGTTTTTAAATAATTTGATCTGACTAATAGCTTTGGGATTTCTCTATTAGATCAGTATTTACAGGTAGCAGAAATACAAATTAACAGACTTGCCGACAAGGAAGTATATCAGCAAATTTCATATATAAATCAGATTTGGGATACTATTTACAATTCAGTAAGTCATATCATAAACTATTAATCTATCCCCAGACTCCTCAGAAATTCTGAATATTTGAATTCCTAAATTATCTTTTTATTTTTTTCAAATGTTTAATACAGATCTAACAATCACAAAGGGCTTCCTGTTCTCTCAACTGAATCTGATTATTTCATAGCAGGCAACAATTTTTCTTAGTTCTCCTCTTCTTGTTGATATAGCAGAGAGAGCTTTTCATGCATCCCTTGTTACTTTCAACTTCAATTGAGCTTTGCTTTTTCCTACTTCCACCCCTGCACACTCAGTATTCCTTCTGGATATCCTGTCCTCACACCTCCTGTACACTTCATTTTTTTGCATTTGAGCTGTCAAGTGTTCCCTATTCAGCCAACCTGGAGTTCTGTTGTACCAGCTTGACCTTCTGCCCGGTGGTATAGACCATTCCTGTGCCTGGATGAGGTTGCCCAGGGTCTCTCCTTCACCTCTTTACTCCTCAGGGCAGCTTCTCATAGGAAATGCCAGACAGAATCATGAACAAAATTAGACCTATATTCAAGTCCAAGTCTGCAATTCTGTTTTTCACTTAGCTGACTCCTCTCTGTAGCTAAAACATCACTATCTTTTGGTTGTTGCAGACAAGTCTGTCATCAACCTTAATATCCCCGACATTTTTTTTCTTGTTGAAGAATGACAATGTTCGCACATAAACATATTGTTAATCATCCATGTCAAACTGTCTTTTGACAGAAATCTCTAGAAATCTCTAGAATTGTTTATATTCTTTTCCAGGAAATACTGTTATGATCAAAGCCTCCCACGGAGAACCAGGGCTTGTGACCAGCTTTGCTGCATCACTCCAGACTGCTTTCCTCTCCCCACTTACCTCAGGCTACACTCAGTCCCTTTGGTGAGGCAACTAGCAGCACACTGTGTGTGTTGGGGAGGGTATGGTTAGTACCTAGCACTTTGGTGCTCTTTTCATGTTTATCCTCTGCTCCAGTATGGGTTCTCTGCAGCCTCAGTGCCTTCAGGAATATCCATCTGCTCAGGCGTCTGCGTAAAAGTCAAAATAATTACTACCAGTATCTCTTGGAGTTCAGGTAGAAAGTAACATATGTACTATTGGGCTCAACGTTGATAAGTGGGTATGTGAACTGAAATGGAAGAAGTAAAATATGTTGCTGGTCCTTCAGTCTTGTACATAATGTTGGATTTTGATAAATGCTAGTACTAGTCATACAGACAGACGACTTAAAGAATTGGGAAAAAAAAAAAAAAGACAAAACTAATAAAAATTAAATACTTTGGGCTTTATTAACAATGTTAGTTTCAGTTTTCTAACCCACATTGAGAATAATTGTGTAAATATACGTGTAAGACAATTATGTGAACATGTAATACAGTCTAGGGGATTTTTAATTTTTTTTTTTTAATTCTGTATTAGACTGTACATTCAAGAAATAAAATTCAGAACTCAGCAGATATGAAATTCATTTTATGAACATTTATGCCCTCTTCTCAGCACTTTGATTGGTTTTATGTTTACTTGAAAAGAAAGAAAGGTTGAGGAAAAATGTACAAAGATTGCCTGCTTAGCTGTGGAAACATACAGTTGACAAAAACAGTATGCTGGTCCAGAGAAGAAGGATACAGATACCACTATTCTCCAAACTCCAAATACATTTCTGTTTTTCAAGCCTGCTTCTCTCAAGCCCTTTTGTGACCTATGCATTTAAGAACTTATGTGGGTAAAGTGCTAAGGCTTGGACAATCAGCCCAAGCCAGAATTGACCTATAGATGAATCCTGTATATTTTATAACTGAAAACCATTGTGCTAGTAGGTATTGTACCAAGTTATAACAAGCCACCTATTCTGTTACATTGGAAGTATTGAAGCCTGAGCAACAGGCCCTGAGCCGAAGCTGCTAACTCAGTAAGTAATCATTAGTGAAACATGTATGGAAGATGGAGCTATCTTGAATGTATTTTTATCTTTCTTTGTGTGTGGATAACAGTGTCATGAAGACAGTTGTCTGGCACTGTGACCTGATGTGAGACCTTGCACATATTCCAATTAGATAAGCAGGGGAACTCCCTTAGCTTCTCCCTTGAGCCCTGGCCAGGCTCTGGGGGAATCTAATGTGAGACTGAAACCAGGTATTTCCGCTCAAAACAAAGGTGCCAGCTATCCTGGCTTGTCGATCTCTGGTATATAAGGCTGGACCCACTCACAGGGACTTTGGCAGCCTCACCTGTGGGTGGAGGCACCGCGTAGGATTTCCCCCTTGCCGGGACAGGCTCTCCAAACCCTCGCTGTAACCGGGGCTGCCCAGCCACTGCGGGTCTGGGTGATGGGAACGTATGCAAGTGGTGATGGAGCTTTCCTAATCACTGTTCTGTCTCTCAGAGAGTAATAATCAACTCTGATGTACAAGTTTAATTGGTATCCTTAATCAGCAAAACAGTGGGACATAGTGAAGATGGAATTCCTAAGACCATGGGTTGTAAGGATAAGAGGGAAGCAAACCAGAAATAACTAATAAAAATTCTATGAAAACTGTCTTGTTTCATTTAGTTATATTTTTGGGGGGTTAGGTACAAAAAGACACCGTTATCTTCTTGAAAGCCTAGCAGCTGTAGATTTTACAAGTAACTGGAGAAGGATAAAAGTTATAGAACTTAAAGTTGCCTGTGTTGTAAAAGCTTTGTTTGAAAAAACCTGAGATGTAAATTTTTTGTCATATGAAAGGGACTTGACTTGTGTTTGAACTCCAGTGGTTAAGACAGCCTCAGAGTGAAATGAAATGAGCTTAGCATGCCATTATGATGTGTATAAGTTAACAAAAATATTTATTATAGGAACTCAGGACTTCTCAGCCACTTCAACAGTGTGTCTTTGACATTTGCCATGTGCATGTTCACCATATTTATTCTATTATTCCACTACACAGATGTATATTAGCTAGAGAACAACCCACGATATCCCCTCAGTAGCCAAATACAAAGTTCGGACCCCTGAACTTGTTTTCTTCTGACATCTCACTTCTCAAATACTGATGTCTTTGTACTGACTCTAGGCTTTCAGGTTGCTGACCTTTTTTCTCTTGATTCCAGGGCTATCTCAGCCTGAACATGTGATTTATAACCAGTATCTCACATAAATGCCACCTCATTTTCACAGAGACGTACTCACAAGCACATTGCTTTCAAAGGGAAGGGACTGTGTGGCCCCAACCTGCCTTCTGAGCAATAGGATCAGAGTTGGCATCAAGCCATCTGAGCATCATTATAAATAAGTACTCGGTCTGTGCAACAAGGTTTATGAAAAACGCATAAGGTTGATCCCTACATAGGTAGGATTAAATCAAGAGTAATTAGATGCTTCATAGGAAAAGATAAAAGGAATAAAGTGAGAAACATACAGCAGGAACAAAAGAAAAGTCTCAAAGGAAGATGTAGAAGCAAACATAATTATCTGTTTTTTCCTGTGGGCTAAGACCTAGTACCTGTGCTGTTACATGAACTTAGTTTTATATCTGTGGGTATCCAAGTTCACAGGAAAATGTCAGATTTGCACTGCAGGGATAGTTATGCCTCATTAATACTAGCTATGTAAAACAATGTTTTAGGAAAAGGGCTTATGATCTATTTTGCACCAGGAGGTGCTGGTTCATTATGATCCCAGTAGAAAGGCATTTAGACTTTGTAAAGTATCATTTAAAATGCTATTTATTAGAGCTAACACTCGGCTGTAAGTACGTATAGTCTTATATCCCTTTAGATGCTGGAAGCCCCTAGCGGTGTAGAATCAAACAGGACTCCTTGAGCAGCACATGGTGTTGAACCCATCCATAGCAGAGGTTTTCCATTTTCATTCATTCAAGCTATGGTACAATTTTCTTACAAGTAGACAACTCCTTTGTCATCTCTACAGTCAGAACAGAAACGATGTTCTCATGAGAACTTATTGCTGCAGCGCTAGATAACAGCAAGGCGATGTGGGCGGCACAATCGCTGGTGCCAAGTGGAGCTGCCTGCAGGTTCCTCTGTTGCACTGAGCTGGCTGAGGTTATCCTGCAGCACAGCACAGCGTTGAAGGCCACGCTATACATGCAGCAGAGCACAGCACTGGCCTGGGCCTGCTCAGGTTAACTGTATTGTGCATCACTAACTGCTTGACATACAGTCACTGTGAGATCAAGGGAAAGCTAAGTTCTGAGAAAGCCTTGAGAGTAGGTCTCCATTTGTTGCTATTCTTAACGAAGGTAAATGATGAATGTACCAGAGAGAGGAATTTCTGTTGGTTCATCCTTGTCTTCAAACAACAGTTTGATTTCAAAGCAGTCAGAACATACTTGTTGCAAATTTCAGGCTTGAAATTTATCACACTAGTATCTGCTGCTAGACACCATCTGATTTGAAATCTGAAAGTTACAATCAGTTTATACACTGTTATTTTGGCCCAAAAGACAACTGATACCTGATTTACCAACCCAACTCAGTTAAATATTGCATCAAAATAAACCACAAGATGATTTGCTCCTACAAAATGTATTTTGATATTTTTTTTAGTAAGAAGATAACCTCTTCTATTGGCCACTTTATAATTGTCTTGCAACTGCAAATTTAACTGTTATTGGAACTAAAACATATAATTTGCAAATCAGTCTTTAAATTGCACTCAATTTTAAACAGATTTGATTGAAAATATACTGCTTGGATGAAAAGACTGATGGATTAAAAATGGAACTTGCCTAGTTGACAAATAGTGGTTGACATTAATATCGTATATAAATGTACATTTCTTGTCAGTTCTTCTCATCACATTCACTTTATTTATTCAGGAGTTTATAGATGTAACCTTAGATACAGTTATCATAACTCAGAGGTTTTCTTGAGGAGATAACTTATGGTTAACATCAAATTTTTATATTTTTGCTTTATATAGGACAGTTGACATTGTCAAACAGAGCTTTCACTTGATTGTAATAAAATACAGTTCATTGAATAGCAACTTTCTAATTAGGCAATGCAAATCACTCCTTAGCAATAATCTGTTCTCATAATTTGTTACTTTAATGTTTTTTCTGTTTTCTTGTGAGGAGAAGCTGAGAGACCTGGGACTGTTCAGCCTGGAGAAGGCTCTTCCAAGCTCAGTATTCCATGATTCTGTGACTAATAATAATTAGACTTCTAGTATTTCAATTATACTTCAGTTATACAATCTGATTTTATCTTATAAATTACATGTATATTTTGGCCTTTCCTGTATGTGAGGTGTGCTTCCTCCATGTATATAAAGAGTACTTTGAGCATAATAAAGGGAGTTTGTGGTTTGATACTGGTACTGTTCCTTGATGGTATTGGGTCAGAAACTTTTTTTTTTTTTTTTTTTTTTTTTTTTTTTTTTTTTTTTTTTTTTTTGGTTGTTGTTTGTTTGGTTTGGTTTGGTTTGGGTTTTTTTGTTATCCACACCAGTTACTCATCAGAAGTTCCTAAATCCTGTGCAGCACTATACCTTCTGTCCAGCCAGGAGCTTTATCTTGTTTAAAATAGGCTGTTTACCCTCAATTTATGTTCTCTTGTATTTCTTGTGGTCTTCAGGTTGTTCTTTATCTCGTGGAGAATATGATTAAATTAGACTGCTTAAAAAAGACATTTTTTGTTGGCAATTATAATCAGTTCTTCATTTGTCAATTTATTTGACAAAGTATGTTCGGAAACTTTTGTGTAATCTGATTACACTTGCCTTTTGATTTTGCAAAGTATATATGTCATTTACATTGAACTTCAAAAATTTTGGGGATTCTCAATCTATAGGCATTACTTCAAAGGTCTACAAAAAATATCTGTGGTTAGTCTTCTGAAAGTGTTTTATTTTAGGGTATGATCCAATGCTCTCCTTTGCAGAAAATAATAATTTAAAATTCCATCCATAAGATATGGGATGAATGTATCATTTTAAATATAGGAAGGACATACCTTTATCTTTTTGATGTGCTGTGTTTATTTTTGCTTGTTTTCATTAATGTTTTTACATAGTCATCAAAAATATTTCAAGTTCTTCAAAAATTCAGTACTGGGTGATTGAACAGCTGTTGTTGTTTTAAATTTTTTCAGTCTATAATAACCTATAATACTAATAATCACTCCAAAGTGTTGCACTCCTCATTATTCCTATTTTTGGAATACAAAACAAATGTTGAAACGCCAATGTCTTGTGGAATGGAGTATTTATTAGAATCAGTTGGATATAATTTTCATAATAATTTCTCACTTCTGATATTATTTCAAATTTACTTTTTCATTCTAAAATAATAAAAAAACCCCAAGTTTGAAGTAAAGCTTTTGAAAACAGCTAAAACTAGAATTCCATGGCATCTACAGGAAGCCTCTGTCAGGGCGTGGAACAGAGCTGCTGTCTAATTCATAACCTACAGGTTGCCACAAATGGATATGTTGTATATTATTGTGAAAACACTGGATTACTGTAACTGAAAGCATATATATAATTGTATTTTTTATTTAATATTAAAGCAGGGGCAAAAATGCACCTGTAGACATATGAAAATAATGCTCTAGATGTTGAGGAAGTGAGAAAACCCTCTACCAGTGTAATAATTTCAAAGAAAGTCTGATTGAAGTACCTTTAAAAATTTTATCTTTGTTTAGGACCTCTTAATATTTGCTATAGCTTAAGCTTTACTCTTGTCATACTGGGTCATGGAAGTCATAAAAGAACCTGATCAGTAATATTAACTAAATACCTCTATAGGTTGACAGCAGATGTCATAGCTGCTCTACTGTAGTAAACAATCTTGACTAGAAAGCTTGCTACATCTACAATATGTATATATATTAAATCTATCCCATACTGAATTTTTGGTTCCTATCATCCACCTCAGTTTTATTGATAGTTTCAAGATGTATGACACAGAGGTTACAGCAAGAAGACCAAGGAATTAGACTCTTTCTTAAATGTTGCTTCAAACTTTCTCTTCAATGTATATTTGAAATCAATGTACTTTGAAAGTATAGTTAATCTTTGGGGGAAGGAAACAAACAAAAAACCCACAAAAAAACACTGCCTCAATAATAGTACTACTAATAAATTAACATTATGATGTAGAAAAAAAGTTTTCAAACTTCACATTACTAAGGTTTATGTAATATTTAATACCTATCTTTTTGAAAACTTGTCAAGTACTTGCAATTAAAAAAAAAAAATCTAACATATAAAGTCAGCATTTCTTGGTGGTGGTGACAGCTACTGACTTCTATTCTGCAGGAAAATGTTTTCCAAAAGGAAATTTTTCAAGTTTTTGTAGCAAAAGATTAAAGGAACACTTTACAGTATTAGAGAAAAAAAACCCAACCAACCAAACAAACAAAAAAACACAAAACAAACAAACAAAAAAACCCAAAAAACAACCTACTTGGCCTAGTGCAACAATGAATATATTAAAGCATTAATTATTCACTAAACTTTTCCTTGTTGACAAGTCATGATTTTATTTACTTTTATATTAATGATAATTTTGGAGGGATGTATGCATTTCCTTCTACCTTAGGATTGACCAGGATTTCATTTTCACACTTTCTGAAAGACTGTTAGGTAATACTAATGATGTATTAGCAAAGGACATCTTAATTTTGTAGAATTTCTATTGGAAGTCTGTGATGATGGAAATGACATTGCTCAGTCCCTGAAGACGGTGATTACCTAAAAATGTCACTGTATTTTTTTTTTTAACTCTTATGAAAGTGTAGGTCACTCCTGAACACATTTTACAGATGAACGAGTTGGCATACAAATAGATTAAGAGTTCATTGAATGCTATAAAACCAGTAAAAGCTAACTTGAAACTAGACTTCTCCTTGTATATCCCAGTTCAGGACCTGAAACTGATGAAAAACAGATTATTAATTATGGGCAGAGAAAAAAAATCACCAAAACAGGCACATTATTCTTGAAGGTTCCATGAATGTCAGCGTGTGTGCTTAATTGTGATGAAATCACATACATTTTGCTTTGTATGGTGTGTAGTACCTTGGCACATGTCTAGGCATATGATGTGAAATCATCTTATCCATAGTTTGAATGGCCCACACTAGTTTTCATTGGATGCCTCATTTATTAGCATATTACTTTTGGCTAACGGAAGTTTAGTACAGAAACAAGGTTTACAATGTATTGAATATTACAGCTTTTACAGCTGTAAATCTATCCTTTGTTTTTCAGAGTAATTTCTTACATTCTCTTTGTCTTTATCCCTTTACATATATAATTGCAATTATAAAACTATAAGAGGATAGTAAGAAACACCAGTATACAATATATCTTACATAATTAAGAGTAACACTTTCTGTAATAATATGCACTATTGCCTAGAAAAGTCACTATCATGTCAGTAAATGGAAAGCTAAAAAAAAGCTATGAAAATGCCTCAGTATCCTACAAGAAAAGTGTTCACATTTCATGTCAATCATTTTGGCCCTTATGCCCTCTTAATGGATGTTCTAAGCTCAAAATTGAAGAGCATAGATAATTGGTTTTAGAGAAAATGCTTGAATTTGAAAAGAAATTCTAAAATAGTCTTCAGGTCAGAAGGTACAACATCCTTTATGTTACAAGTAGATACTATAATCTTACAAAGTTTATACATACAACTACAAATAACAATTTTTTTCTACAGCAACTGAAGTTACCAAAATTCTGTGGATAAAAAAGTTTATGGCAAAGTAAAAAACTATTAGAGAATGTAAACTATTTTAGAAAAGATGTCTCTCATATATCGCATATATTAATTTTATTGTACCAATTATGTCATTAGTCTGTTACCCTATAACTGTCCAACAAGTGTTCCAACCTGCTAAGAGCGAGACCCTCAGGTTTGTAACAACTGAATTTGCAATTTCTTTGTAATACAGGACTCATCTAGTTTACTTGTCCACCACCTTTAAATTTGGACTGTATCTTTAACTACTTGTGATTTCTGTTACCATTTGTATAGGTGTAAACAATGCAGCTGCAAAGAAGCAGTGAGTCAAGTTCAGTATCTTTCTGTTATTGATGGCAGGTTTCTCTGCCAAACTGTATTTAAAGACCTACTTTATTCATGATCATTAATCTTTGATCTTAAAGAAGTATATTTGACTGCAGTGGACCTTATTTAAGGACTGACATATTCCATCTGTAGGCTCTGAAATTTACCCAAACCCGTATGGCAGATTATGCCATTTGAGATCTGTTATTCTTGCCTAGTTTACCTTCCTTCTAAATAAATTTGTTCTCAATTTTATCCCCTTTTCCATCCGTTATGGTAAAAATTATGTATCTTATTTTGATCCTTAAATTTCATTCTCCTGGCAAACTGAATTGTTCGAACTGTTTAAAATGCTCATCAATGGTGTTTGCAAAAATACAAAAGGCAACTCAATTTGGTATTCTGAAAGAAAACCAGTTCCTTAGTAAATGTCCTGCAGTGGAAGGGCTGTAGGGTTCTTTCCAGATCTCAGTAAGAAAGGCAAAGGGCAAAAGGTGTAAAATATCTGCTTCAATAAAAATGCAATAGAAATAAGACAAATACAGACATTTCCAGAGAGTAAATCTTACACCCCTTCAGATGCTGAGAACTTCATGCAACATTGGATGGATCCCTGGTAGACACCCACTGCACATTGTGCAGATCCCATTCGTGGAGAGGTTCACAGCCCCTGCCACCTACAGTACCGTGGCTCTTTAGACCTACCGTTTTAAGCAAAACTGTCTTTCTTTGAAAGGTAGGACTGCCATCTTCTTTATGCCCACCACAGGAGATCTAGTTACACATACCTAGGAAATGTAGCTAGAACGGTACATATCCAGAGTCTTCCAGCAAGTTCCCCTTTATTGTTATGTACCTACTGTTATATAGTGGTCACTCATGCTAACATATGGGTATTTCGGGATAGCACTGAGCCCAGAATTTTTTGTCAGGCCTTACTCAAGACCACTAACTCCTCAAATATAAGAGGAGTTGTATCTTCCTTTCACAAGATTCCCCATACAGTAGACATAATACAAGATGGAATAGTACTCTCTTTCCTTTTCCATTAGCATTGGCCATATGGCAGTTCTCTCTCCCATATCATGCAATATGGATTTGCAGAGCTCTCCCAGTTCTGACACTTTATTCCTTCCCTACCGTTTGTTCCTATCACCTTCTCTTTTATATTCTGGAATAACACTTCTGTTGTTAGCATCTTTATTTCCTGTGTTTGTTTTATGTGATCTAACCTACATCTACTCTAATGGAGAAAGTTACCTTTGTTGAAAAATAAAAAATGTGAGAGAGGAAAGAGAAAAAGAAGACACTCCCCCTTGGACAAACCAATACTTGTCCCTAGATGAGTATCTGCTGCTGGGCATCTTCTCCAGTGCAGCTGCTGTTCTCATATAACACATTTCCCATGGTAACTATGTAGTTTTCATTAGAACCGGATCGTATTTGTGGTAGCTGTTCCTGCTTAATATGTCATTGTTGAGTCCTCTGATATTAACAGATAGATGCATCCAAAGGGTAGGAAAAGGAGAGAGGTAAGGTTTGATTCTCATGCTGGTGGCTGTCCTTTCCCACAGGAAATACTGGGACTTGCAGGTGCAAGACAGTGAAAAAAAAAAAAAAAAAGCCACATAAGGGCACCAATATCTGAATATCAAGAAAATAGTACTGCCACATGCTGGGAAACATGAGTTATGATGGGGAAATGGCCTCCAGAGTTACATATGAAATGCCCTTGACAATATAAAACTAAGGAACCTAAAGTACAGTGCATCATTTCTGTCTTACTATCTATTAAACCTTTTGGTTATTTTTTTTTTTTTTTTAATGAGAAACTAACTCATTATTGACATCAATAGGATTTCTAGATGTTTAAGCAAATTCTGTATCTAACTATGTCCTATTTTAATACAGTCTATTTGGAGAATGATAAGAGTGTATTAATGCACAGGATGCACAAGTGGACAGAATATCATACAAAGACTAGAGAAAAGAGTGATTATGAGAAAGAAAGATATTCAGAGTAGTCTGGAATGCTTGGAAAGCTTTCTCTGTAGATTGCAATATATCAAAATAAGGTTGCACATCAAGAATGGAGGAATGGAGACCTTTTTGGCTAAGACATTGTAATAGATTAATATGATTACAATAAAAAAATTTTGAGAGGAGAGTCAATGTGATTTTTGAATACAAAAAAAGATAAACCCACAAACAGACATAATTGGGATGTTCTTTATACATTTATATATATATATCAATATATAATATATATTATTATTATATATTATATTTTTATATATTATATATATAAAATAAATATTCCAAGCAATCATCTCAGGCTCCACTTCTATATTTCACAAGGAAATAAGTATGGGAAATGTATTCAACTGAAAGTTTAAAAAAATATTACAGGTTGGTGAGAAAGACTGTAGGAGTTCAATCTGTTTTATCAAAAGACAATAGTTGCATGAGATGATTTAATTTCAGACAATAAGAAATTTACCTGAGAAGTAAAAGTGCAAAGTAAGACAGCTAAAAGCCAAAAATGGTCTAAAAAAGATGTTTGTATCATTCAACAGAACATGCTGTGCAGAATTTTTAGGTAGCTTTAGTAAGTTCTAAACCTTTTTTTTTTTTTTTTAATAATTTATTTATTAATTTACATAAATAAGCAAAGTTTTGTCTACAGAACAAAGGGAGTAATATTGTTTCAGTTTGGCCTTTATATTATCTGGCTCTGGGATTTTACATAGACATTATATGCATCTAGAGTACTCAAACTGAGGAGGAACTTGCAATAATGTTTGAAGAAAGTTCTTTTTAAAAAGAACAAGGAGAGCTAGTGCTCCATATAAGGGGAAGAAAAATCACCATGAGGAAAACTAAGCCCAAAGAATTTTTCCCATGACTTGACTGGTCAGAAGCCCCAAGAAAGGTTGGCCTGAATTCAGTGTCCATTCTTGGACTTTGTAGCAGGTGACTTCCCCAAATCCCTTAAAACTTTAATGAATCTTTGATTTTCTAATAGCATTACTCATTTCCTTTTCTATGAAGAAAACCATTTTATATCAACATAGGGATTTTTTTTCTTTATTGTGGGTATTTCTTAATAATTGTAATTTTCCCAATATTTCCCTCCTCATTAAAAGAGATGGCAAACTGAAATGTAAATCTTATTTGAGATTTCTTGACAAAGGTTAATACATTTTTATTTATTCTTGAATGTATCACATACTCTTTTAACTGAATCAAGATGTGGAAAATAGTGTGTGCAAAGAGATTGTTCTGCAGTTTTCTACACAACTAGCTTCCATATAGCTAACCTTCTGTGTAGCCCTTCTATATAATATAATAAAGCTTAATATAATATTATTGAGTTTAGTCTAAGAAATCTTTAAATACAATTTCATGCAAGAGTACAAACTAAAATATATTAGATATGACATGTTTCAACAATCCATTTAATTTTAGAATAATCATTCCCAAGGTAATGTTTCCCACCCCCCTCAAAAAAAAAGAAACATAGTTCCTATCCAAAATATGTCTTATCATTCCTCTTCTTTTGCATTTACAGATGGTTTAACAGCAGCATTTTTTATAGTGCATAATATATCTGCATTGCAGAGCAGATACCAGTTTTTCAGCCGCACTTTCTAAATTCTGGGAGTATATGTCTAGCACAGATTTATAGTTAATAAATACAAGTTGAACTGATGCCAGATTTCATTTGAGTATATTCATAGAATATAATTTCTAAAAAAAAGGACACTGTGTAGTCTTATGACCTGTGATAGATTTATGATACTGTAACTATTTTTTATCTGTTTTTATAGAATAATCTCTATACGAGAACCTGTAGATGAAGGGGACAGGATATGGCAAATTTTGAGCCAACTTACATTATTTTCAGCCTAAAATAACTTCCTGAGATAATATTCTGAAACCTCACAGAATAGAAAAGTTTTGCTGGAGTGGTTCAAGGCAATTACAATTTTTATAAGGATAAGCAGCAAACCATCAAATTATAAGACTCACATTTCATTTTGACAAGTTAAAAAATGACTGTTCTTTAGCTTTAACTCACCTCCTTCTGCTTTCTCACCCTCTAGATGCAGTGTTTCCGTTCCCAAACTGCATTACCTACTTTTGCCTACTCTCATTATAACCTCTCATAGCAAGCACCTGTGATCATTTCAAGGATGATTCTGACTTTACAACAGAAAGATGTTTTTTTGAAGAAGGGAAAAATATCAAAAAGGCAATATCCAAAGCTTCAGCCAGTGTTACAAGGAAATCCCTGCATCCAAGCCATTTCAATGCAAACATCAATATCTGCTGGAGAGAGAGACCACAATATCTGTGTCCTTTATCAGACATTTAAAAGTCTTGTGTACCTCAAGCTTCCATCTTGCTCTGCAAAACTCACACATTTAAGTCCAATCTATGAAAGTATATTAAAAACAAAAACAACAAAAAAAACCCACAAAAAATACCCAAATGCAAACCACAAATCCAGAAAAAACTTTTTTTTTTTTTTTTTTAATATACAAAATAATTTGCATAGTTTAGTAGCACTTGCTAATGTAAGATCAGGCTATAAGAGCACAAATCTTGTTATACAGTGTCAGAGAGGAATTGTGGTCTTGTGACCATAGTCAGAAAGGGCAAACTATTCCTCAGAGAGTTTTCTTTAGTCATATGGAACACTGTAAGCATCAAAATGAATACTTGAACTAAATTGGGGGCAAGCATTTTGACTTGATGTGCCTGTTGAAGAGGGATGCTATAGGATTTTAAGTGAATTCAAGTCATTTGCACAATTTTGCATGACAAGCCACAGGCAAAATAGGCATGTATATGATCTGTCATTATAATTATTTTGAGATAAATGATTCAAAGGGATAGTCTTAATGAGTGAATGATAGCGAGTAGGGACTAATTCTTTATAATCAGGACTGAGGACCAATCATCAAAGCTACCCAAAAGACAATGATTTTTTTATGGATACACACAGTAGTTAATCAGAAGTTGCATGTATTAACTCCATATACACCTACACAAAAAAATGGACAGACTTTTAGCTTGTATAGATGAACTTATGAAAATGATAACCTTATATATAAAAAGTCTGTAACATCAATCTTACAGATGTAGAACCCCCCCAACACTAATGACACAAAATTAGGATAATACTTTATTAATCTATTTATTATCATGGGAGTATGCCAAATACCTTTGTCCAAATGATATCATTATTGTACTAGGGGCAGGTGCCCAGGTGCTGGCAATGGGTGTCTGCCAGGGTGGCCTCTGTGAGGTGAGATTGGGGCTGCCCTGTGCCAGGGACAGTCGGTTCTAGCCGGCTCCAGTGGACCCATGCAAGGGCACAACTGAGCCCCTCAGCCAAGCTGGTGGTGCCTCTGTAGAAATTTATTCAACAAAAGGCAAAAAATGATGGACAGGCAGAAGAGGAAGGGAAAAAAGGAGGGAAAAAAAACACCAAAAAACAAAAAACCCAACACAAAAAAACCCACACACAAAACAAACACAAAAAACCAAACAAACAAAAAATCCAGAAAGAGAGAGAAACAGGAGAGAGAACACCAAGGTTAGAAAAGGAGGAGGTACTCCATAACAGAAAAGATATCCTCTGCATTCCATGGAGGACCATGCTGGATCAGATATGTGCACTGCAGCCCATGGAGGACCCCAGGCCACAGCAGATGGCTGTTCCTGAAAGAATAGTGGTCCCTAGGGTGCCCATGCTGGATCAAGGCAAAAGAGGGAGAAGTAAGGAACAACAGAGAAAAATCATTATGTGCTGACCATAATCCACACTTCCCATCATCCTTGTGACACTCAAGGCAGGGGTAGAGTCATCTGAAGTGAAGGAGTTAATTTGAGACTGGGAAAGGGAGGAGGAAATACATTGTTTCAATATTTGTCTTTTTGTTTCCCAAAGGCTTTCTCATTCCATTCTTATTTTCTACCCCCATCTCACTTGAGTGGGGGGGAAATGGAGTGAGAGGATGGGTGGATGTTTGGCTGTAAACCAAGGCTTACACACCAAATTTATTAATTCTAAAGTGTAGAAAGGGCAACAAATACTTCACATAAATCTACATCCACATTTAAGTTGTAGATCAGAACATTTTTGGGGGTAGAGTGAAAACTTGGTATGAACAGAATCAAAGGAAAACTTTTGCATGTGGTACATGTGTAAGAATTCACTCAAATTAGCCTCTTGCACTGTAAAAGTGATGTTAGAAAACCTGAATGCTCAGCCCTGTGCTTGCGTAAGACCTTTGACAGCTTCAAATAGAATTGAAATAGTAAGTAACCTGCTAATCTGAACATAAATGTTTCAATATGTGTGTGTAGATGGATGGGTGGATGGATAAATGACTGTATTTTTATTTCTGTACATTTCTAATTTTTTTTTCATTGTGCTTTCACTTGGGCTCTGCAGACACACTGTTCCTTTTTTTTTATTTTTTTTTTTTTTTATTTTTTTAATTCTAAAATGGATTTGCTTCAAGTATAATTTTCAGAGTAACAGGTCCTCAAACAAATGCTTTGACAAGTACTTTAAGGGTTTTTTTCAGAAATGAAGGAACTCTTAAGGCATGTTTTCTATACCACCACCATTAGGGTATAATAAGCAGTGTCATAGCTAAATTTTTGAGAGTATGCAGGTATATATGAACTAACATTCCTCTGTAATCTGTAACAAGGACCAGAAACTTCTTTACTTGTAGCAGGACAGTAAATTGTACCAAAATTTTATTCCTAAATTGCTTGAATGCAAAGATCTGTATTTTTATAATAGAAGGATACTTACACATTTTGGTCCAGATAAAGTAACAACTCCCAAACAATTTTTAAGCACAATTCAGGAGCTAGCATGAGGCAATGATCATTTTCAATTAGTTATTTGATCAAGACCACCATTTTGGAAAGGTGGGATGTGGGATTGCTGAGCACGCACACGACCAATGTGATCAATCAATGCCCGTTTATTACAACTAAGAAAGCCCTTTTATAATGTTCTCCTGCACACGTGAGTAACATGCAGTACAAGTCCTCAAGACTGGACAGTTAACTTAGCCCGTGCTTTAAAACTTCCTATGATTGGATAAAAAGTGCCACATCAGCCTTGCCAGGCTTCTTGCCTTGTGTTACTTCCTCTTCTGTCACAACCTCTTCTGGGGGTTGTTTGTCTCGTCGATTTTCTCCCCCCTCATTCAGGGTCACATCCTTATCGCATTCTTGCTCAGGCTGAGGCTCTTATCAGTCTTGTTCTCATGCAGGATTGCTCACATGTCCATTCTCTCGCAGAAAGCCCTCTTGAATCCCAACAGTGGGAGAGTTGAACAGTATGGATAAAGGCCACTTTAGGCCAGCTGGTCTTTCTGTTACGGAACAATTCACTGTAGCCCAAGTTTCTAGCTATATTTGTAACAGAGGGCAATAGTCAAGATCTAGCAAGTTAGTTAAAGTACATCACTGCTGATATCAGTTCAGTTGTTCCTTTAGCCAGCTGTAAGCTTTGTCTCTTGATCAGCTCAAAATAAAGCTGCAAACTGAGCAAGACTTTTTAATATCCCTACAAATCTAGAGAAAAAAAGAGATACAGGACTCTGGCTTCTATGACCAGAACACTTTGATAGGCAAATATAGCTAAAGAGAGGTTTATATGGGACTTACTTACATTTGATACATGGAAGCATGCAACAAATCAAGATCGTCCACTGTAAAACCAGTTTTGGACTTGAGCTATTGATCCGAGGTTTGTAGCTTATTAAAAAACCAGCATGTTAGATATATCTAGGACTGAGCTAGAACAGAGTGAGCCTGAAACTGTTGAGAATTACATGTTGTACAGCTTTTATCCTACCACATTTATCCATATTCCGATTATCTTGCAGTACCTTTTTATCTTGATGATGATGATACTTTTCATGTGGGTAACAGTGTTCACTTCAAGTGTGTGTATATTGCTTGTCATCTCATTACACACTAAATGCTTTCAATTTATTACCATTCTCTGCTCATAATTGAAGACATTTGGTGTTTCAGGTTTAATTTGGCTATTCTGCCATTTGTTCTGTTTTCTTTTTAAGTTGTTGTTCATACCAGTCAGATGTTTCCTCCATCTAAAGCTGTCTTCATTTGTAATTTCTTTACATTTTCTTCCAGTAGCTGATATCCTAGCATTACATTAACTTGAAGAATGATTAATAATTTTCAGCTGCTCCAATAGTAAAGTTTGTCTTTGGCTTGACAGTGAATTTCTCATTATATGGACCTGACCTTTTAGTCCATTTCAAATCTGCATTTCTAATCTACCTGATCATGTTTCTAGGTGTATTATATCTTGACTTGATTGTGGAGCTGAGGTGAAGTGAGTTTGTGGTGAAAGTGTCATGACAAATTGTGAAAATTATTAACTTATGTAACCTTTGTTCAAATTAAGTTCTAATAAGTTCAAAGAAGCAGCCGTAAAGCGTGGAACCCAAATATGATATAAAACTATTTTAGAAAATATATGTGTTCACTGAATGGTATGAAGACACTGCTGACCAGGACAGCTTTTCAGCTTTGTATAGTCTCTTCACTACAGGTCTAGGATGGGTCAACCACTGGAAAAAGAGCCTTTTCCTTTATACTAAGGAGTGTGCACCAGGCACCCCTTGGATCTCTCACTGCCTTTGTTACTCTTCTAGGTATTCATTTGGTACCTCTTACTTCAACCTCTGCTACTACTTTATGAGACATTGCCCTCCAGCATAGGCTTTAATGAATCCTTCCAGCACTGTAGCATAAATGAAGAGTCGAGTTATATCAGAACATCTCCAATTAATTATTTTAGTGTCCCTTTAGATCAACATAATACCATTTTTATAGGAAATTAAAAACTTGCATGAATAAAAAAAAATCCCCTCTAGAAATGAAAAACGAGAATCTGCATCATTTTATCATCCATGTAATGGAGGTGAATCCTCTCTTTAGTCACCTGGATCATATTACAAAAGAGATCATATATTGACAGGAAGATACAGAAAAGAAGGAAATCAACCCTTGTTAAGATTAGCACATCAGTATAAATCTGGCTGTTTTCTCACAAGTCATCGTACAGAAATAGAATGCTGTTTGATGAGAAGATACAGGCTTGCCTAGCCTCTGTTGTACAGCCAAGCAGTTAAGATCTGGTGGAAAGCTCCCTCGAGTAGTTATGTACAGATCTTTGGGGTTTGTTTGTTGGGTTTTTTTGATGTTGTTGGTTTGGGTTTTTTTTGTTTTGTTTTGGGTTTTTTTTAATGATTGATGAACATGGCTGCAGTTTGAATCCTTGCTGGGCTTTATCAGTTCTTCACATAAATGTATAAATAGGACTTTCTTAACAGCAGGGGGGTTTGTGGTGCTTTTTGTTGTTGTTGTGTGTTTGCTTTTTTTTTTTTTTTTTTTTTTTTTTTTTTTTTTTTGTCAGAGATAATGTGCTTTAACAAATTCTGCTGCTATTTGCATTCACATACCTGAAAAGATTATGACCACTCTTGTGTGTTCAGAATTCTAAAAGAGATTATAAAAATACTATACTGCAATGTACGCTACAGTATTGACAGCATAATTCTACCTAGAGTGAAAATATTTTTAGCCTGTTCTGGTTTTGTTGTTTTTTTTTGTTTGTTTTTTTTTTTTGTGTGGCAATGCATTAGCCCACTGTTGAGAGATAAAAGATAAACTGTGTTAAGCAGGATAGATTATGATTAGTGCCTAGCATTGGTTAGTCTTCAAAAGACAAGTGACACCTGAGATAATAATTCAGAACATACAATGTATTTAATATGTATGCTTTGGTGATGACAGAATATTTTATACAGTTAACTGCTTAAGTACAGGCTAAATTTATGTACATCATATCTAATAACATTGTTCAGAAGTGTAAACAAAGCATATGAATAAGTGCTTTGCTAAAACAGGACTTGTTGGAAGGCCACAAAAACTATATAGATTGTTGAGAGTAATTTCATTATTTAAATATATTTTGGTATATTTTAATTTTTAAGTAATTATCACAAAGTAAAAAAAAGGTCACAGTGAGCATTTGATTTTTGATATGTGACTTCTGAGTTGTATTAATTATTTATAGTTACAAAAATCACAAAACATTATTTTTGTTCCAAGTTTGCTTTTGTATAAATCTTTTAAAGAGGAGGAAAGACTAAAAAGCTAGACTATTACGGAGACAAGGAGTGATAGATCTCAGTGGGAATATTCACAAAGTATATATAGATCATTTTTGCTTTCTAGGGTAAGCATTATCTTTCAAGTCAGCAACATAAAAAACCTAATAACTAAATACATAAATACTAAAATACCCTATGGAAATGTATTATTGCACCAGTTTAAGGACAAAACAGCAGTATGTAAGTCTGAAATGATAGTCTGAAAGTTTACTGGTTACATTTCCAGAAGACTTATAGATTGGTATGACTGATCTTTATATTGTTAATATGTGGTTAAATAAACACTTCTAAAGCAAATAATTTGCATGAAGCTCTTATTTTTCTAAAAGGAAACATTAATGTCCTGTAAAATTGTACTAGTTATAGAGTCATATAATCTAGGGATAAATGTAAGAATATAAAGTCATAAGGGAAGAATCTTGTTGACGTTTGAACAAAGGCATCGTTATTGCTTACTCATGACTACTAATTCATGAGCATGTGGGCCAAATTTTTAATGAAGATTAATTTTCAAGAGGAATGGATACTTTTTATCCAAAAATATGCTAACTGAACAACCTGACTCTAATTTTTTTATGTGGGTATCCCTTTGTTCCATTTGATCTGATGTACATTACTTTCTGTTGCTTATTACGTAATGATAGCGTATCATCTGTGCTATCAGGAAACGATGTATTTATCAGTACTGCCTTATGCCATCTTGAGATTCACTATACCTAATTTAATGACATTATGAGTAAAATGCATGGGTTTAATATGAAGACAAGTAGATGATTTAAGAACATTTAAAATATCCTCTGTCCTTTTTTATGCTTGTCTAGTCATAATACCGATATACAATATTTACGTGCATCTTCATGAAAAGTATTTTGTCTCCTATTCCTGGGACATTATTAAGAATACTGGCAGCTTTATATACCCTGGCTAAGTTAATATTGATCACAGAAACCACATTAGAAAATTGTCAATTTTTTTCCTTTTAATTAAAAACAAATAAATATATATGCACTGTAATTTCATGAGAGCATAGAATGTGGTTCTGTCAGGGATTTGCATATGTAAAAATGATAGACTTTGTATTGAAACATGATAACTGCTTTCCCTTGTAGGAATGTACTTTAACTGATAGCTGAAGTGTCTCTTCACCTTGCTGTTTTGGGCTATTTTTTGCTATGCTCTGAATAAACAAGTTGATACTGCTTTTTCACCATATGCCTTTTTTTTTTTTTTTTTACTAGATTCATCCTGGGGAGGCTGTTCCATTCCATGTAGACAAGGAAATTTTAATTTGACTAAAGAGTTTTTTTCAGAATTTTCCAAAGAGGAATACATTAATATGAACTGGTTATCATTGTTCACTAACAAAATGCATGATGATGATGATGATCAGGTACCTTGGACAATGATTCCTGCTGGCTGGTAAGGGTTTAAAATTTCAAAAGATCATATGGTTTTATTATCTTATTTTCAAACTTACTACTTGGCTCTGTAGCTTTTGTATTCCAGTCTGGAGGACAGACCCTTCCCTCAGAAGATGGCAAAATTGAACTTTTCTGGCCAAGGTCTGAACTGATCCTCAGTTCCTGTTCTACTCTAGGCATAAGGCTATTATTTAATGTGAACCACCTCCTTCTCTGACTGTAATTTTGCATGAGTGGCCTTGGGGTTGCTGGGTTTTTCTGGTGTGGATGATACGTGCATGTCAGATGTTTCTGAAAAATCAGATCAGCTTGGGCCCATCTGTGCAGTATGTGAGTGATTTTTGAATGCCCAAATAGCCTGAGGTTTGTGAAAAGGCTTGAAAGCTTAGATCTGTCAACTCTGTGATATTGCTAGTTGAGAAAAACTACCAAAACTGGAGTACAAAGTTTAGTACAGTTATCTACAATGGTCATGTACATAAGCAGACATTTTCTGGAATTGCAGTCTGGGATTTAGCTATTGAAATTCTATTTAAGTTGCACTTTACACAGTCAGGTTTTCTAGGTTTTTTGGAGGGACTGTTTAAGAGTCATCAAGTTACTTCTCCTCCATAATACAAACGCTTTTTAGAGGTCTAAGATTCCTGGTTTATATTCACTGTTAATCGCAGGTGTTAAAAATCCTTAATGAAACAGAAAGTGATGCAATTATATTTTATATTCAGTGACACTGAGATAGTGGCTAAATAAAATTGTTAAAGAAAATGAATAAATATGTGCATATTAATTTATCTGAGATGACAGCAGCAACATCTCTATACCAAATCCAACAGTATGCATCACTGTTTTAGGTTTTCTTGGTTTGTTGATTGGTTTCCTTTTAAAAATAACTAACCCCCTTAACTTTACACTTCTATTTATTTGATGCCTGTATTTCCATTTATTGGGACTGGTATTACTGAATACTGTCACTTTTATGATATTAATGGTAATATAACTAACTAAGATGACTAGAAAAACAAGAAACTTTATGCAGAGTTGTTGAACAATTATATATTTATAATGTACAGTTTGTTTTAATATCCTAGACAGTGAGTATAATTTTCAATATTCATTAGTTTAAAGACAGTTCTATTCATTATAGTGGCTAAAACTTCATTGCAAATATACAAACATATATATTTAACCTTTCCCAGCTAATTAGTTTTACTTACTGTAGTAAGCTGTCCAGCAGACTTAAGTACCTTCATTAATAAAATCAAACTTTCAGTGCCAGCAGATGAAAATGTGAATTCCTGAAATTATGAAAAATTGAATTCAATTGTCATTTGTAATGCCAAGATAAGGTATAGCTCTGTTAAATTAGGTTACAAGCTTCTAGTATTTGGTGTAAAAACTGATTTCACACACATGGGCTTTGATTGTATTAGACACTATAGAAAGCATTCACACAGGGCATCCGCATATAATCCCGGACTAATGAGAGACCTGTAGGTTTCTAGAGCAGCAACTGAGAGCTCAAGAGCAACACCCAAGTTGTGTATAGCAGTCTGTGTATGTGAAACTAAACCAGTTCCCTGGTGGAACAGGAATCTCCTGTTTTTACTGGAGGCATTGGCAATAAAGCCAGTGTCCGTATTTACCTTGTGTGTAGGCAGCTTAATTTTAGACTGAATTTCCTTTCTAGTAACTAAGAGCAAAATGTACTCATATATAGACTGCTTGTGCCTTTAGAGATGCCCTAGGATATCCTGCTTTACTTTCACCTGCTGGTACATGTTTCCCATGAACTGTGCTGTGTCTGTCTTACCTTGCAAATACCTGTCTCCAGTTAGTGCCAATGTGGTGGGTTGACTTTGGCTGAATAAATGCCAGACACCCACCCAGCTGCTCTCTCACTCCCTCTCAACAGGAAATGGGGAGAAAATAGATGAAAATCTTGTAAAAACAGGGATATCATTTACTAATTACCATCATGGGCAAACCAGACTTGACTTGGTGAAAAATAATTTAATTTATTGATCTCTTTATTGGCTGCAGGTTTCTTTAGGGCATATCTGCCTACTCCAGCATGGGCTACAGTGCAGATACCTACTCCAGTGCCCGAAGCATCTCCTCCCTCTCCTTCTCTGACCTTGTATCTGTAGGGATGGTTCTATTATATTTGTTTCTTGGCCCGCTCTCTCAACTGCTGTGCCCTTTTTTAAATATGTTTTCCCTGAGGCACCAATAGCTTGGCAGAAGGGCTCTGCCATGCCCTGGAGTGGGTCCACTGGAGCCAGCAGGAGCTGTCTGTGGCCGGCATTGGTCAGCCCTGGCACCCCTACTTTATGCCACCCCTGCAGCCCTCACTTACTACCAATACTTTGACACCTACACCCAACACAGCCATATTTACACAACCTAATGAAATTTAACCCAGAATAAAAAAAAGTAATTACATTCAGTGTAACATTCAGTGACTTTTTATGTCCTTTGATAGGTATTATGGACTTAATTTAATCTTTAATATATAGCTAGTATTGGATAGTGCCAGAGGTTCACAGCTCTTGGTAAGCAGATGTTTTTAGGCTAGACAGTGATGCAGGCTGATTGCTGCCCCTCTTGTAGGAGTACAGAGTGTTCCGTCAGCACTGTTCTCCCCACAGATCCTAAATGTAAATGGAAGATCCTCTCCCTATGCATATTCTGTCACTGCAATATTAATTCTAATAATCTCTACCTGAATTAGCCAAATCATCAAGTAACATGTCATTTGTGCTGCTGTGTGTGCTGAAACGATGTTCTTATGCATAGTTACTGTTAATACCTAGTTACTGACCAAGTGGCTTGGCAAAAAAAAACAGCTTAATATATAGAAAAAATTATCTCTGCATGCGAGAAAAAGATTTGGGTTGTAACTCAAGTTGGTTTTGTATGCAGAAAACAATTTGGGATGGTCTGTACATGTAGAAACAATTAGCAGAATCAGTCTTTGTGGAGAGATCCTTGATGAGAATGATAAGTAATATGAAAACTTGACTTTGGGGAATAAGGCATTCAATTATTAGTCACATCTTTGAAATGCAGCCCTTTTATAGTGTCTTTGGCAATTCATACTGTGATAATCCCAGTTAAATTAAAAAGTAAGGTTATCTGCTTTAATGACGAATTTTGAAGTGGATTTTATATTTGCTGACACTGATACTAAATGTCTTGGTATTCAAAAATTAGCACTTTTTATTTATGTGTACGTTTAATGGAATTGTATTGTTTTCTCTATAAAGGCTGCACATTTCATCACCATTTTACAGAAGTGTTTTGGTTTTAAACACTTCTAAGTTTCAGAGAATTTTTCCACATTTTATGCACCTCCACTCATGATCAAATCTAATTCATCTCTAGAATAAACAGTAACACCTTCTACTAGCTTTCTATGGAGATGTCCCTATTAAATGTAAATACGGTCTTTAATAATATAATATAGGAAAAAAGTTGAGCAGACCTTATTGATGACAATGAACTTGAGCGGTTCCCCAAGCCTTAATTATCATAAGTTTTTAAAAAGTTCTCCAAATTGGGATTTTTAACAAAAGTGAAAAATGAAAAATGAAAAAAGGAAAAATGAAAAGCCTGTGAAATATCCCTCCAAGACAATGTGAATAACTCTTCAGAGAAATTTAATTTTTATTAATCAGCTTAGCCTGTTTAAAGGAAAATTAAAATGAGATTAGTGAAGGAACATTTCTCATGGCATTATATTTATTATTAAAAAAAAAAAAAAAAAAAAGATGAGGGAAAGAAAAATGGAAAAAAATTATTTAATTCATAACTACCTTTGGTTAAAATCAAAGTTAAAACAAAATACAGGCATTTATATGAAGGTTTTCTATGATTTTTTTGGTGTGGTAGAAACAGTTCTTATGCATGCTTTTAATACTGCTGGGTTCGCAATTTAGTAAACATGCAGTTTAAGCGAAATAACTGTGTCAGCAGTTGATTGCAGATCAATATTTCCACAGTACTGCTGAGTGCTGAATTAAGAAAGTTGTCTATTTCAGAGATAAATAATGCTGATGACTGAAGGAAAACTGAATTTATCTAGGAGAAAGCTCAGTCTTGGAGATAGCTACAATCTGTTCAGCTTGTGTCATGTAAAAATTGTGGTTTGCCTCTTCAATAGCTAAAAAATAATACAAATGAAAGATTTACAGCATGCAGAATTTCTATGCTGACATATTCAGTATGCCCATCTTAACTGCAGAGCACAATGGGTTAAAAGCTGTGCTCTGTCAAATTTACATTAAATTTCACACTATTAGAACACTACATAACACCACCCCACCCCCCAATTTAATTTTAAATTAAAGGTCAGTCTGCTTAGCAGATGGAACAAAGTAAGCAATACATTTTTCCTTCAATTTATATAGAAACCTTGGAAACAGCAACCAAAACTGCTTTGTCATAAAACAGAATGTATGTTCAAAGTATTTGTGTGACTATTTACAAAAATAGGCGTGGCTATAAGAAATACTAGAAACTTGAAATATTAGTGTGTTTCTTGAACAGATTGTGCTTTTTTTTTTTTTTTTTTTTTTTTTTTTTTTTTTTTTTTTTTTTTTTTTTTTTTTTCCCTGTCTCTGTTTTTCATTATAACAACTGAGTCAAATCTCTGTCTGGTGCTAACTTAGAAGAGAATAAATATGTCTGCCTTTATCCTCAAGGGGTTTATAAAGTTGCTAGCAGAGGCAAATTATGCACCAAGTGTTCAAGTGGAAGGTGAAGTGTTCCATGTCACTTGCCTCCATTGGTCATGAAAATCATGAAAACAAGGGGTTTTTTTGTGTGGTTTTTTTTTGTTTGTTTTGGGGTTTTTGTGTGTTTTTTTGTTGTTTTTGTTTTTGTTGTTGTTTTTTTTTAATTATTATTATTTATTTATTTATTTTTAATTTAAAGAAAGAATCAGCACTAAAACTTAATTCAAAATCCCTATAATGAGCTGAATCCCACCCTGAGGAATAATTCTTATCACCTGTTAAAGGACTTACTAAGTAGTCAGGGAGATGGACCTTCAAAGTAAACCTTCAGTTTCTGATACAGTGCATTCTCTACATGATAATGTTGTCCTAGTTGTATAACAATATTGAATCTGGTTTTAGATGATAGTCACAGTCTTTTTTGTTCATTGATATTAGTGGCAAATTGTGGGAGTGTAAATATAGCAGTGTACAGTGGATAATGAGATATAGCTGGGGATCCTGCTCTATACATGGTAACTGGGCATGAGGCAAATAAGACACAGCTGAAAACACATATACAAAAGATAATTTCCAGATGTAAATATATGGCACCAAATATATATATATATATATATATATATATATATATATATATATATTAGTGTATACTCTAAAGATTGTCTCCGAGTGTTTCATACTCTCATCATCCCTAGGAAACCTGTATACATAATACAACCTCCAAAACAGGTCTTCCCAATGATAGGCTGAGATTTTAAATGCTGCTACAGAAGACAAAAACTACAGACAGAACATCACTGGTAGTTAGGATCTACTGTTGCATATAGTTAGCTAAGTTTAACACTGATGACTAGAATATTGTCACATACTTATTGATTTTCACAAGTAATATGAATGTAGTTTTTACTGGTATTATAATTAGGTAGCAATGAAGTAAAAATGTTTGTTGGCAAAGTAAGAAATCCTATGTCCTGCTGGGACTGAAGGTTTTTCTCTCTTCCTGCCTCCCCTGCCATGAAGAGCAGCCCCTCACAGCTTTTATTTTTAAAAAAAAAAAAAAAAAAAAAAAAAAAAAAAGGAAAGTTTTTTATTTTTTTCACTTTTTAATAGGAACTGCAAAAATTAATTGAAGTCCATAGCTTTATGAAAAGCAACTGCCAAGGGCAAGAGGCAGTTAAAAGTATGACAGATAATGCATGATGGTGTGGTAAGCATACACAGAATTATGAGTCATTATGAATGGAGCTTATAGTAGCACTGGGGGCAGAAGGAGTTACTTCCCACATGATAGTGCTCAGGGTAAGAGAAACAGTTGGGTTAAACATCTGGAACCTTGTCCTAAACATTATGGCATTGGTGGGCTGCAGGTAGACATCATAAAATTCCCTTCTGTGTGTTTTTGTGAATGGGTTCTACAGGTGCCAACAGATGCGGATGGAAAAAGAGCTACCAGAAAATAGTAGGCCAGAAAGTGGAAAAATAGATGCTGAGAGGTAACATGTGAGAGCCTCTAATACTTAGTGAGCTCTGGGACTAGCAGTCCTGCTGAGTCCACAACAGGTGAACTCTGAACATCAACAGTTTTGTTGCCTCTATACAAGGACACCAGTAAACAGCAGAATCAACAATGGATTTGTGTAATTCAGACCATATCCAAGAAGGTGATGGCTGCTGTATTCAGACAAGTACTTCAGGATTATATAAACACCTGATGAAAGAAGGACGTTCTTGAAGGACTTTCTGAAAAGCAACCTAGCAGCCACACTGTGACCCTCTGCTTCTGTGTAAACAACTAGGGCTGGCCTGCCAGCTGTTCCTTCAACCAGGTAACAATTAGTAACTGTGTGTATGCATCTATGTGTGCCTGAGTGTACTATGGGAAGGGATATCTGAATGTGTTGTACACTTATCTGCTCTTAATAATAACAGCCTAATTAATAAAAGGTGTTTTAATAAGTATTGCTTGTAATTGGAGTCTCCCTTCATCTGATCCCCTTAACAGGGAAAAGAGAATTAACAATAGGAAACATGTTTTTCAAAGGAGGAAAAGACAAGAGGTTGTCTTAGAGATTTTAAGTGTGGGATTATGATTAACGCTTGTGAGAAAATGAGGGGAAAAGATGGAATGAAAGGAGAGGTAATAAAATGGTTATGAAAGACCAAAATTATTTGAGTTGTTGAACTGATTCAGTGGTCCAGGAAAAGTATTTTATCCTCTTATCTACAGACCATTGTCAGAAGTCAGGTGCTGGACACCGGACTTTTTCTGATGAGATTGAAATCAACAGGAATAATGAGGAGAGCTGAATGTGTCTTGTCATGTGGCCTGCACATATACTCCTCAGATATCTGCTACTATACATAGATTTCAGTTTAAATTAATAAATAATCAGTCACACTTTTAAACTAAACATACTGTATTTTTGGGTTCCATTTTATGGAGGATACTACGTAAAAACTGACCTAAAATATATTAAAATGTAGTCTTTAAAATGAATCATCCTGTCTGTTTGTATTTTAGAAAAAATACAATCTTTGCATGCCTTTTTCTTGTATTTGGAATGTGTAAAAAAAAAAAAAAAAAAGTTTTGCTTCCAAGTAGTTGTCCCCACAATGTCATACAACGATGGAATGGAATTTGTACCAATCTTTTAGAAACAGTAATTTCATAGACTAACCTGAGTAATACCTGGGAAGGGCCCATCATCTTGACTAAAGAAGATATAACTGTGCTCATGCAAAGCACAGACCGTGATGAGAATGACTTGGAGACAGAGTGTATAAAACAGATAAAAGCTCAGAGAACACATTTTGAATTTTACTTTGGTTTAAAACAGTGATAGATGGGGGGTTCTTATGTACTTAGTAATTTCACAGAAGACTTAAGATAAACACTGCTGTGGAAAAAAAAAATTCAGAATCTTATCTCACTGATCATTATTTGTGAGAAGAATTGTACTTTAATATAAGCTTTATGAGACTGGGATTTATTATGTTCCCTCTAAAAGTAATAGCAAAAAGTCAGCACATAATTTTAATTGTCCTTGTAAGGAATTTATTATGTTCAGGCTTATGCACAAATGTAGCTAATGATAATGACATTTGCTCAAATTGTCTGTTTTTAAATCAATAAGCTTGAATAATCATTGCCCAAGTTCCCAAGTAGACCTAGCTGTGGAATTTTTGTCACTAGTGTTAAAACTTTTAACAGATCTTGAAAAGTCACACGATTTATAAAGATTCAAGGACTTCCAAAAAAATTCTGATATTTCTAAGAGTAAGTTTCTTGGGAATATATATTTTTCTGTCTTGAACAAAATATTAGGGTGGTTAAACCAGAATGATGACAGGAAGTCTGTTGTTAAAAATAAGTTGGTTAAATTGTTCTGTAGAAACTAGATCTAATTAAACCATTTTAATTTATTTAATTCTGGGAAAGGTAGTTTTAAAAAGCCTTTCTTGATATAGCTTGGGCTTCTCCACCTCATTTTGTTTTGTTTCTTGCCATTGTCTTAAAAACAGATAATATTTCAACAAATTTCAAACTGTAGTAGTTCATAGAATAGACTTTCACTAGAAATTACTTCTGATTGTCAATCCAGTGTCATTCAAGGTTTTATCATAGGTTGAAATATTACAGGATGTTGTTTCTGTACTTCAAGAAGTCAAACTGCCGCAGAGTATCCAAACAAGGGACAAAAACCCAGCATGAAATCATTACAGTATATGAAGTTACATCAGCTGAGCTTCAGAAGCTTGTTAGATGGAGAACTTGAATACTTTAAATGAGATTCAGTAAAGCTGCATTTCAAAAAGTTCTACAGATCTCTCACAATGTCATAACAAGTTGCAGAAGCTGTAACTGGAACACAGAAATTTAATTCATAAATGAGATGTGACATCCTAGCTGTAACTGTGAGAGGATTAAAGACAGAAGTGCTTTCCAGCTGAGACTGTGAGATCATCATGACCTGAAGACTAAAATAAGTCCTTATATCTTTCTGAAGTACATCCTGTAAATTATCTTCTGAGGAAACTGTAAGGTCTGTTTACAGAGTAAATACTTGAGTTGAATGATTATGTGGTTTCGACTCACCTTAAAATGTAGAAATCTGTTAATGTTTATCCCATGTCTTCAGGGTTTATCGAATAAAATGATTTCTTTTTTTTTTTTTTTTTTTTTTTTTTTTTTTCC
>NW_020799091.1:46965016-46999628 GCF_003259725.1 Athene cunicularia
TATATATATATATATATATATATATATATATATATATATATATATATGTTGCCTATTTGTTAATATTAATGGATTTTTCTCAGATAATGTTGTGCAAAATGGTTAGTTGGGTGTCTTACAGACATTTTCAAGAATGTTTTGGTGTTGTTCTTTATTTACATAGACTATGTATGTCAATACTATTGCTACTAAACTCAATTTCTTGAAAATGTAGTATTTTCACAGATGTGCTGTCATTATACTCAAAATTGATTCAGAAATTTCTTTTAGAGAGGTTCTTGTCTCGTTCTACAACCAGGATATTATTGAATGAACACCAAGTCTCAGCAATGCTCTGCAGTAAAAATGTTTAAAAATATGACGTAATACAATAAAAATGAAGGAGACAAAGGAAAAAGATTAGTTACAGTCAGTGCAGTGACAAATGTCATTCTAAAAAATCAAGTAGTGGTGTAGTAAAGACTGATGAGTGGATAGGCTCAGATGGAAAAAGGGCACACTATTCCTGACTGTTAAATATCCCTGCTGATGGCAACAGATGCGCACTCACTTCTTGCATATGGATATGGAATGTGGCTTCCTTTGTAAAAGTTGTCTTGGGTAAGCAAGAAAGTATTGATGGCATGTTTTAATAGATGCCTTATTTTGAACAAACAGAAGACGATATCTGAATGGTACATGTGGTAGCTTACTTGTCCCACCATCAACATGCTGAGATATCAAGAGATGTGTAATATTCCTATCAATTAATTCATCTATTTGATGAAAACTGATGACTTCAAACATGAAATCTCTTATTATCAGTAAACCGTTATGACTGTTTTGTTTTTCTTTCTTGATTCAGTTAATGAATTGACAATAAAATAAGATGGTTAGATTTTAACAGAAATGGTATTTTTCATGTTTGGAAAAAAATATAGGAAACTTTCATTTTTGATTGAAGAAAATGGTTTTCTCTTGAAAAAGTGAAAAAAAAAATGTATTTTAATGTTTTTTTTAATTTATCTTTTCTAAAATGTTTTTTTTTTTAATATTTTAAAAAAACTATTGACACATATTTTTGTGCTTTTAATGATCTTTAACATAAATTTAAAAGCAAAATATTTCATCAATTTTAATACTTCTGTACCTCTACTTTTTCAAATAGAGCAGCCATAGCTCTTCCTTCACCTTTTGCTTTCCTTTTTTTTTTTTTTTTTTTTTTTTTCCCACTTATACCACTGTATTTTTGAAGATCTTTTTATTCACTGAAGATATGTCAACAAATTTTAGTCAGTGTGAAACTTCACTGACCAATACTGATGTAGGAAAAAATGGGTTTATATTATTCGAGCAATAATAGTTTGATTTAGCCACAGATGTAATGGTATAGGCTTATTTTGTTGCACTGTTTCAAGCTTCAGTAACATTATTAAAATGCCATTCTGTAAAAAATAACTGCCGTATGCAGAAATTAAACAATCACTTATTTTTAAATGCACAAGAAGTAGGCATAAAAAGTCATTGAAAAATTTATCCATTTCAGGTTTTTTTCCTGTCTCTTCAATTAAATGTTTTGTTTCAGAGTACTTAATCTAGTATTGAAAAAAGAAATCTTTGCTCAATATTTCTTTGCTGAATTAATTTCAGCTGCCTGATTCAGCAGAAAGAGAAGCGAAATCACTCTGAGGATATTTATTTGGTTTTAAACAGAGAGAGAGAGAGACAGAACACCAATTGTTACCTATGAGGAAAGATCCTGTCTTTTGTTGTGTGGAGTGAAACACCAAATCTGGTTGGTTTTATAAACTTTTATTAATCTGCTTAGTGATTTTTAATTGGTTGGACAAACATTGTTTCGAAACTAATCAAAACAGAATAGCCTTTAGATGTAGTAATAGTATCATTATACAACATATAATTTGTGAGGTTTTTGTAATTCTATATGCTTCCTTTAAATAGCTCATTTGCAATATCTATTTATGCAACACATTTTCTCTCATATTGCTGTCTAACATATTATATCAGCTTCCAGTGTGTGTTTTTCTTTACTTTTATAATTGGTACGAGCGTTATATTGGAATTAGGAATTTTTCGAAATCATCTGTGAGTGATTTGTGACATCAAACTTTTTTTGTCCAGTGTTTCAAGGTTTATGGGTATACGTAATCTGAGAAGCGTAGAAGTCAGATTTTTTTTCCTCAGTTCACTTCAATAACTATCAAGTAAAGGGTATATTTCAACATCTCTGTATGGTTCCTAATTAAAGAAATGAGATTGCAAAATATGTAAGAAAACACTGCTCATGCAGATCTGTTTTCACTGTAGTTGTAGATAGAAATGCCATGGAAAAAAATTATAAATGGCTGAGCATTATTCAAAGTATTTTAATATTTCATTTGCATATGGTTTATTTCGTCAAGCTTTTTAATACAACCATGTTCTTTTCAAATGAGCACCAAAATTATTAACGGGCTAGAAAACAGCATTTCAAACACTATGTTATATATTCTGAAGGCGTATAGTAGATAGAAAGTTATAAAATAATTAGATGATTTAAAAAAAAAAAAAAATCAGAATAGTCATAGACTGCTAACTGTTAATTGGCTTTAGCTATCTGCTCTGATTGTCTTTTTTTTTTTTTTTTCGGTCTCAATTTTCAAGGCAGATTCTACCCCTGCTGACAGACATCTGCTCTGGGAAGGTTGCCATAACACTATCTAAAATAACAGTGTCTAATTTATTGGTACAAATCAGGAGAAAATGCATCATAGTAATTGGAATAACTTTACATTGTTACAATTTACTGCATGAGAGAGAGACAACTCAAGGTATCTGCCAATTATTTATCAGTAACAATGAAGAAACTACTACTATAAAGATCCTGGGAAGTTCTTCAGTGAGAAATCTGGCTAGGAAGTAGAACATTTGCTTGCCAAAACATTTTGTTTGACTATGATCCTCAGGCTGAGGGGTAACTAAGTAGAATACTAAGTCTCTTTGGCCAAATATGCTGTATTTCCCATACAGCTGCCAGTTCTGTTAGGAGTGAAAAAACTAGTGTTTTCTCAATAGTTTAGGACTATGGTTATGGCTTGGACCCTTAAAACCATTGTCATATATCATGTTCATAGTCCAGTGATCTATTTAATTCCAGTGAAGAAAAACATTTCAAAGGTGGATGATTTTAGTATACAGCTAGTCTGAGAAGCAGTTTAGAAGTTTCTGAGGGTTAAATGTAGATTAAAATTAGAAAATAATTTAATTTTTAGTAGTAGAAGGGATATGAAGACATTACTTAATGGATAGATGATTTGCCTTGAAATTTAGCTATCTGTGTGGCTCACAATTTTGAAAGTTTAATTTTTACTTCATCAGGAAATATTTTTATTTTCCTCTGAGGTTTTAAATCTTGTATAATCAATTGCCCTTTCTATCTTTTTTTTCCCCCTTCTCCACTTATTACACCTCAGATTTCAAAATCTGATATGTATTTTTGTGCATATGAATTATCTTTTTTGGTTGAGTAGAAGAGGAAGAAATGAAAGTTTAGAATTGTATCACATATATTTATTGGGAAACAAACAAGCAAACAAACAAACAACCCCCCTGTCAGAATTGTCAAACAAAGACAATAATTGTAACTAAGGCTCATATGAGTAACAGAAACTAAACATATATATCATCAGTTAGAAGTAAATTAAATACCCCGTGTTTCAAGGTTTACAGCATCTCTAAATTTTGTATTGGGAATGTTTAATTGCTGTACCTGTTTATATACATTAGTTGGTGTTACTGATTTTGCTCTTGAATCTTACAGAATGAAATACAATCTTTCATTTGAAGCAGAATCAAATTAAGTGATGTATGTTAAAATTATTGTTCTACTATACCATACTGTTGAAACACCTGACAGATTCTCCATATATATATAGACATAAATAGCATAGATTCTGAGATACTAATTATGTATCTAATTATTCCCAAGTCAGATGTCTGAGAACAGGGACACAAGAAAAAAAACATGCTGAGAGAAAATAGCCTAGAGCTCAAGATATGTATCTGCTTTAGAGAAACCTAGGTGCCCTCCTCAGAGTTTTATTTTCATCCATTTCTTCAGGTTAAGCATTTCATGTCAAGTTTTGAAAAATGTAGCAAGATTTATTTTCTTCTTTGAAACACCACCAATGGAAGATTGTTTATGGAATTTAATATTTTATTTCTATATATATTTCATGGGGTTTAGCTGATGACTAGATTCATATTTCTTTGGAAAATAATGAAAACCTGGGGGGAGACAACACACACCAAATTATTTCATACTAGAAGGAAATTTGAGAATTAATGTCATTCTTTGCTTTGCAGTGTGGAATATCAGCACTGATTATTATTTATGGAAAGTGAAGTGGAAAATTTGTAATCATCCTCATTCAGTATAATAATTTCCGGATATTAATTGAGCCAGTTTTCTGAGAAAATTGCACTCTTGAAATCCTGAAGTATTAATGTAAATGATGATCAGCTATTAGTATTCTGGCAAACTTAACTGTTTCCTATTGCCTATTGTTCCACATAGGGAAAAAAAAAAAAAAAAAAAAAAAAAATTTGGGATGTTGCTTCTGAAACATGAAAATGGCTTAGTAATTATTCTGGAGTTATTCCCCAATTTGATAATTTTTCTGAGCACTTAAATATATGGTGATCAGAAGTATTAGGCAAATAATCAAATGCAGATACTGTGTAACTAAGCCTAAAAATATACATTTGGAAAATTAATTATATCCTCTAGTCTTTATTTAATAAACACATTTTAATTCATCAGTTTCCATTTCAATGCTATGCTGATTTAAAGAAAAGACAAATCCTCCTTGTTCCCCATATATATATCTATTTACCTAAACCTCTTTTCTTTAAAGATTATGGTCAATCAAAAACAAAAATCAGAGTAACCTTGAGTGACATAAGAATATCTAGTGATGCCACTAAAGCAGATAACCAACATTTCCATAATTAAAGTTTTTAAATAATAGAAAATAGAAGGAAAAAACCAAAACATACTTCTGTCAGCTTTATGCCCAATCCTTAATAATAAAATTCTTCTGATTTTTTTTTTTTTTTTTTCTAGAAAAGCATATGGTTTTTCAAATTGAAATTGGTAGCTATGCTTTCCCATCCATACAAATATGGTTGCATGATTTGGTGGAAAAATCATTATATGCATCTAATAAAAAATTCATAGTTACATTCAGCAAACTGAGATGTATTCTTTAAAATTGTCTAGTAACTAAGTATACATATATTTATTTTATTATACATTTTAGAGTTATTTTTTTCCCAAAGAAGTGTCTCAGCTAACAAATCCCAGTTAGTATCAGTACGGTTCATTACTGGGAATACATAAGCCTCCTTAGGTTTTATACACAGATTTGGTCATTTGACAGTAATTACAAAACTACTTTCTTGCATATGAATTGTAGCCTAATTAAACTAGCCTGCAGGCAGCCACAGCAATGGTGCTGGTTAAGCAGCATTCTCTCCGTTCCCAAATGCTACTATGTTCTTTTTGCTTTTGCTGATTTCATGCATTTTCTGCCAAGTTAAGCTACTGAGGCTATGCTGTATGGGAAATTTTCATTGAAAATACATCCTTGTCTAGATCTCTTACAGAAATTAACAAAATTGTTGGCTGACCATATGTAATAAAAGAGTTAATCGGTTTTACTGGTTACAGCCCTTACTGATTACAGAACAAATGCGAATTTGCAATTAAAAGTGAATGGAACAGTGAATATATTTTGGAGATTTTTAATACTTCTCTTTGCATTTTTGATCCTGTAAATGATTAAGCATAAAATATCCTTAGTACGTTCAGCTGTTTTTTTCTCTCTGGAGGTGTAGACAGGTTACTTACCATGGAATAGATGTTCTGAAGTCAGTAACTAGAGGTTAATATAATACTAGTAAACTGCATCATTCTTTAGCACACTTATTAAAAATATATTAATGAAAGATACATTTAAATTACATCCTCAGTATCTCATTGGTGGCATACCTGTGATGTTTTTTTCTGCTTTTTAAAAAGTCATTTGCAAAAGCACAATTGGTAGGTAGCTTCTGTTTGTACCTTCAGAAACCTGGGCTGTATTGTCAGGACTTTAGCCTGAGGATAAAGTATTCGCTGTATCCAGCATGTGGTTCTAAATATGTTGAACATGGCCACGTTTAGATGGATCTGATCCTTAGTAACTCTTCTGAAGTCATTGATCCCCTTTGTTTGTAACCACATCGTACTGTTTGCAATAATCTTCATGGTGAATAACAGTGTGCTGTTAATTAAGAACAATACATATACATGTGAAGAACAGTGCTTCTGATCTTTCTGATGTTTCTGCACACACAAATTCTTTCATCTGTGGAGACACATTCTTTTTGGTTTAGATTCTCCAGCAATAATCATCCATCTGCAAGGAGTACTGGAAATTATTATTGAAGCCTGTCTTATGCACTGTGCTGAATGAAGCACAGGAGACATATTTCAATTCTGCTGACATTTGGTCTTATCAGAAATAATTTCCAGTTTCCATACTGGAAACATGACAGATAATTCTTACTCTTTGGAAGAACTTGTTCTTGGTTTTTGAGGTTGCACATACTCGTTCTTTGGCCATTTAGGATGTTCCCCTGCCTACCTGATTTTACTCCATTATTTAATGCTGCATCTTGAAAGTATTTGGCTAAGGTTTCCTCTGACTCACTGCCATTTTCCTCCCATATAAACAGAACTTGCTTTTAGCACAGAAAGCCTTTCCAGATTCAGAAAGAATTAAAAAAAACAAACAAACAAAAAAACAACCCAACAAACAAACCAACAACCAATTGTGTGCACCTATGTTCAGCACTGTAATAAACAAAGACATCTACTTAGAGATACTTCACCTTTTCCTTATATTCCTTTATTTGCTGCTTTGCTTTTTTTTTTTTTTTTTCTTTCCTGATTCTGAGCAGCCACATGTGATTACTACATATCTATTCAGAATTTTTCCGTCTTGTATTTTTCATGACTGATAAGGAGTTCTGACACACTTCCTGAAATAGCTGGAGCATAAGAAAATTCTAGTAATAGTCCCTTTGAATTTCACCTTCAGTATCTGGGGATATTTCCTAACATTATAAATGCAATTGAAAATTAAAATTTTAAGGAAAAATTAACATTTCTATTTACAATCCTATAAAAAATGAGCTTCAGCTTTATTCTAGATAAAATTACTGCTTTGGTATGATGCAATCCCACAGAATCAGAAAAGTAATCTTTGCTACAAGTTCTAAGGATTTTTTTTTTTTTTTTTTCAAATTCAGATAATGGGCATAACTCTGTACCCAGGGTAACATTTCATCTGGAGCCAACAAGGCCAAGAAACACAGGAGAAGGTGACTCACCAAGAAAAGAAAATGTGTCAAAGGGATGCTTACTGATTCATCTATTCTTGTATCATCTATACATGTTTCCTGATGTTCTGACAGAAGCTGCTGTGTTTCGGGTTGTACTTACTGCTTCTGGACCTGTCACTAGGAACAACTGAAAAGAGCCTGGCTTCATTTTCTTTACACCTTCCCTTCCGGTACTTATATACAATGATCCTCTCCGAGCCTTCTCTTCTCTGGGCTGGTCAGTCCCAGCTCTCTCAGCCTTTCCTTGTAGGAGAGATGCTCCAATCACTTAACTATCTTAATAGTCTTTTGTGGACTTTGGCCCAGTATGTCCATGTTTCTCTTGTACTGAGGAGCCAGACCTGGACATAGCACTCCACATATGGCCTTACAAGTGCTGAATAGAAGGGCAAGATCACTTTCCTTGACCTGATGGCATTGCTTCTTACAGTGCAGCGCAGGGTGCCACTTGTCATCTTTGCTGCAATGTTGACATTGCTGAACCAATTAGCCATCATGGGCTTGTGCTCTACTTGGTGTCCACTGGGACTTTCAGGTTCTTTTTTTGCAAAGATGCTTTCCAGCTAGGTGGCCTCCAGCATATATTGGTGCATGTTGGTGTTTCTCCCCAGGTTCAGGACTTTACACTTCTTCTTGTTGAACTTTATGAGGTTCCTGTCCCATCTCTCCAGCCTGTCAAGGTTCCTCTGGATAGCAGCACAGTCCTGTGGTGTATCAGCCACCCCTCACAGTTTTGTTTCATCAACAAACTTGCCGAGGGTATAACCTGTCCCTTTTTCCAGATAACTAAGGTGTTAGACAGGATTGGACCCAAGATTGACCCCTGGCTTACACTGTTAATTATTGGTCTCAAATCAGACCTTGTGCCATTCAAATGCTATACTAATACTATGAGACATTCCACTGCAGCTTTTGGTCTAGAGTTTAATGCAGTCAAGGCACTTCGACGTCCTGAGGTTTCAGTTCTCCTTTTATGAACTTCAAAACATAAAATAGCACAAATGAATCTATATTATATGCTTTATTTCACTTAGAGACCCAAAGCTGCCAGTGACAAAATGTTATGAAAGGTTATACTTACAATCCTGCAAATTCAAAATGCCTTTTTTTTTTTTTTTTTTTTTTTTTTTTTTTTTTTTTTTTTTTTTCTAGGATATATTTATATTTTTAACATCTTTTTTACTCTTAGGTCAATTTATAGAAAGTAATGTAAACTCTCCAGAAAATGGATGACCTCTTCTCTCACAGTTTGGGTTCTCAAAATACTTTTCTAGCCTGAGTATTTGTCAGAGGAACATACTGATGGAACCAAAGTTGGTTTTTTTTTTTTTCTCTTCCACTTCTGCAAATATTTTTTGATGTGGTAATATAATTACCACATATGCTGAAGTATAGATTGCAAAAAAGTAATTAAAAGTATAAGGAGAAAATATAGAGGACATGTTTGTCAATAATTTCTAAATAAAACACAGTTTGTTAAAGGGATACCTGATAACTATAATGAGCAACGAGGAAATTTGGCATGATCTTTCTTAAAAGAAAGGAGATATTCATTCTTGCGTACAAACATAGACACAACCACAAATATTTTGTCAATAATAAAGAAACATAACACAATTCAGAAGTAAATATTTCTCACTATATGTGCATTTTTATTTTAATAAGGTTTATGATAACCAGCTTTTAGCCTATGTTGATATGAGGCTTTTGTAATAGTTAAAATTATACTGGTTATTATATGGTAATTATCATAATAAGAGTCAAAACCCTTCATATGAGATTGGGAAACAGCAAAACATACATGCTGGTTATGATATTTTTGATTTTTAAATGCCCAATGCAAAGCTATTAACAAAGATTTTTAGTCTTGCAGGTTTTTTCATGTTATTTTTTTACCTTGACCCCTTTCTAGGCCCTCCTAAAAACTACTGAGAATTAAAAGTAAAAAGTGCATTTCTTGGGGTGCAGAGCTGTATAGAAGGGCAGGTTGTTGTATGTAATTTCTTCAAGTTTAATTTGTTTCTCAGATCTCATTAGGAGTTCAAATCCAAACTTAGTTTGAGAAAATAATTTTCAACTATACTTGTCCAGATTTTTCTAACAGAAACGTGTAATGACAATCTAGTCCATTTTCCTGCTCGAGAAAAATGCACTCATAAAAACCTGTATCTCAGCCTACATTTATTTTGGAAGATATTATAAATGCCAACAAGGTGGAGAGGAATAAAAGTGAGATAATAATAACAATAATCCAGTTTAAAATCTAAACCTTCCTCAGTTTGTAGTTCTGGCAACACATGTTAAACATATTTACTTTTAATATAACTTTTAAACATTGTCTAGGATTTATAAACTGGGTTATGATCACTCTGTACAGAGCAGGGATAAAAGACAAACATTATCAAAAGACAATTCACATCACAAGTGGACTGATTCCCATAAAAATTGTTACCCTCTTCACCTTGCCTAGATATAAGAAGATGACAAGATTTCTATCTGAAGTAATTTTTTGAGCCTTTAATATCCTCTGATCTCATTCCATGAAAGCTTTTTGAACAGGATTATTCCATGTTGTAACTCTCAGTCTGACGAACAGTAAATGTCAAGAAGAGGCTTCTTTTAAGAAACTTGAGGTGAATGCTTTTGAATGTGCATTCTACTACACATTTGAGAAGCACAGTGTAACAGTGAATTCTAATTATGAAATTTTAACAAATATTTCAATGATTCTTACTCAGGACCATCCTATTTATCTTAGTGACTCTTGCTCATGTCCATAACAACTTTTTATATGTTCCTTTCAAATGGTGGCTCCTTATACTATAAAGACAGTAAACTAAAAAAAACATAAAATTATAAAGCAAGAAAGCAGATTTTTTTAATTTCAAGTGTTCCATGTGTATAATTTGTTATCTCTGTACTTGTCAGGCAAAGATGTACAGTTATCAGTAGAATATTAAAATTCTTTGGCAGAAAAATTTGGAGCCTTTTTATTTGTTTGAGTTTTGATGCTTTATAGTGGGGACCAAAACTATATATATAAAATCTGTCTTAAATGTAGATTTTAAGACTTGGAAACATATACGTAATAGTAATTCTACATCTCTATGACTTTTAAGCCTACTGTAGATATGATGTTGAAGACATTATTTGTTCAAATGAACATCAAAAACAGTTAAGTCTTGCCTGAGCAAGAACCAAATAATCGATTTTGTAATTTTATTTTTTTTTTTTAATACTAAGTGAATCAATTTAAAAACCATAAAGATGAGAGCTGAAAGATATTGTATAATATGACTGTTGGAGTCATGAACACTCATGTACTTTTTTCTTTATATACTAGTACTATATAATTATTTTCTTTATATACTTAATTTCTTTAAATATACTAGACATTTCAGATTATTTTATTTTGCTTTGTTGGTAATGTTATATGCTTTACAAGTCTTGTCAGTGGGAATTTTCCAGGTGTAGCAGTAATCTGGATGCGCTGTACTGGCTGAACTGTATCACCCAAATCAACATTTCCGTTGCTTTCTTCAATAGTCAGGGCTTTACATACTGTGTTAATTCAGTTGCTCCTATATCAGCTTAACTGCATATCTTACAGAAAGAGCTGCTTCCTTTGATCTGGTTCAATACTACAGTATTCAAGTTTTTAGGTATGTTACCTGACAGTCATGCTGCATGATTTATCTAATACCTGTTTACTTTAATAAATTAATTAATTACTGTTTGAAATAATTGTAACCAATGCCCAGTGTGTATAGCAGTCCCTTTGACATGTATCTCTATGCAAATTTCAGTGATTTTCCTTGAATTTTAGTTAAGGTGAAAACTATAAAAATAGTTTTCTCTTACTGAAAGAGTAACATTTGTATTTCCTCACAGATTTCTTCAGTAGCTTATCTCATATGTGTCATTTTTTGTTTATTCTTTTGTGAGTTTTTTGACCTAACTTTCCCCTTTGGTATATACCACATGAAGGTAGGTAATTCAAATCTAGTAATACAGATTTTGTAGCACTTCTAACATGTTCTACAATAGCTAACAAAATCTGGTGAAACTTAATTTAGATTGTTTTCCTTTCCCTTCTAAAATTCCCTCCCTTTTGAAATATCCTTTGATTGTGTTAGTTATGTTGACTACTGTTCTTCTTACCTGAACTATAAAGACATAATATTGACATTACATGCTTGGAACACAACTGTCAAGTTTTGCTTGATCAGTAAGCGAAATTATCTTATAGAGTATAAAAAAATATTTCAGTAGATTTTCTGATTAAATAATCTCTACAAATATAATATTCATCAACAAAAACAAAACATCAAAACATCAAAATCACAAACCTTTGAGAACACATTTAATAAAAAAGCCACATGTAGTTTGCATGTTTTGCATGACAGAATCATCTAGGTTGGAAAGGACCTTGAAGATCATCCAGTTCAACCGTTCACCTAGAACTGACAGTTCCCAACTACACCCTATCCTTAAGCTCTATATCGACCTGACTCTTAAACACCTCCAGGGATGGGGACTTCACCACTTCCCTGGGCAGCCCATTCCAACGCCTAACAACCCCTTCTGGAAAGAAATGCTTCCTGACATCTAGTCTAAACTTTCCCTGGTACAGCTTGAGTCCATTCCCTCTTGTCCTGTCGCTTACTACTAGGTTAAAGAGACTCATCCCCAGCTCTCTGCAGCTTCCTTTCAGGCAGTTGTAGAGGGTGATAAGGTCTCCCATCAGCGTCCTCTTCAGCATCAACACTTGGTTTCTAAAATTATTTTTATAAAAAGTTTTTTCAATCATTTTATTGGTAATACTCCATCATCCAAGAACTCTACTTTTAATATGTAGAATTTTAAAGAAAAAAACTGTCTTGTATATAAGTATCTTTTTATTTAAATGACAAAATATTTAAAAGTAAACATTTATAACTGGCAAAATTTACAGTAAAGATGTGCATTCTCATCTACACATTAGGAGAGATATAGCCCTGATTTATACTATGAAAGATGTCTCTTATTTCTCTGCATTTCAACTACAGCTAAATCATCCACTGGAGAAGAGGTTTGCATAGAAGTGGTACAGATATATTGATAACTATACCTGAAAAGTTCTTTCTTTGTGATTTCCATGTGCTTGGGTACATTGTAACTATTTTCTGGAAGTACTGGGTTTTTTTACATGTATCTTACTCATAAAGAAGAGTGATAAGCCAAGGATGATTCAGTTCTTCACAGCAAAGGAAGTTATTGAAGATGTCTCTAGATTTCTGCATTTTACACCCTGAGAACAGAGATGTAGCATGGTTCTGCCTGGTCAATCCTAAATGTCAAAGAATTAAAAAACAAAAGAGAGTTTTCAAGACAAAGAAAAGAGAACAGACATGCTGCAGATGCTTTTTCACTAATGACCAAAATAGACTTGTGTTGATTGTAAAAAATGTGTTGACTGAAACATGAATATGACCATATTAAGATTTCTGTTTCAAGAAACTTTATGATTTCATCATTATTTAGAATAGAATAGAATAGAATAGAATAGAATAGAATAGAATAGAATAGAATAGAATAGAGAATAGAATAGTTGAAAGGAACCTGCAACAGTCATGCTGGTCATGCCTGGCCAATTCAGGGCTAACCAAAAGTTAAAGCAAATTATTAAGAACACTGTCCAAGTGTCCCTTAAACAAGCCAAGCCTGACCAATTATTGATGGTGGCTGTGCCTCTGTGATAACATATTTTAGAAGGGGAATGGAGAGGAGGAGTTGTGAGGGAAATACCTATGCAAACACCAAGGTCAGTTGAAGAAAGGATGAGGAGGGGGAAGTGTGCTGAAGCAGAGACTCCTCTGTAGTCTGTGGTGAGAGGCCAGGCTGTCCCCCTGCCACCCATGGAAATCTACAGAGGAGCAGATGCCCACCTGCAGCCCGTGGAAGACCCCATGTTGGAGCAGGTGGTTGTGCCCAAGAAAGGCTGTGGCTCTGAGGGAAGCCTGTGCTGGAGCAGTTTGGTGCTGGGAGGACTGCAGCTCATGGCAGGGACCCATATAAGAGTAAGTTTGTGACAGAGTGTCTTCTGTGAGATGGACCACATGCTGGAGCAGGGAAAGAGTGTGAGGAGTCCTCCCCCTGAGGAGGCATTTGCATCGGAAACAGCGGGTGATGAACTGACTGCAACCCCCATCCCCATCCCCCCTGCACCACTGAGGGAGAGGAGGCAGAGAAGTTGGGAGCAAAGCTGAGCCTGGGTAAAAGGGAAGGGTGCGAGTAAGGTGTTTTTAAGATCTGGTTGTACTTCTCACTGTCTTGCTCTGTTTTAATGGTAAATTAGTGATGTTGATGGTTATGTTCAAATTAAATTGATTCTTCTTTTTTCTTCCCTAATAGAATCTGTCTTTTGGTCATGACCATAATGGGTGAGTCATCCCTCCCTGTATTTGTCTCAATCCCTGAGCCTTTTGTTTTATTTTCTCCTCCCAGTTCCTGAGGGGGGAGTGAGCAGGTGGCTGTTTGGTACTCAGTTGCCCTCTGAGTGTAAACCATGATAATACTAGAACATAAAACATCAATAGTAATTTAAAAAGAGTTCAATTAGCAAAGGATTAGCAAAACTAGGTTACTTATTCCTAAAAAAACACCCCTGATATAAAAGTAATACAGTTTTTTGATTAAAATATGAAAGAATATAGCACATATGAGAAAAACAAACAAACAAACAAACAAACCCAAAACAAACAACAGGATAGATGTAGTATCTTAACAAATGGGCAGAAGGAATATTTTTACCCTTTTACTTGCCATCTGTGCTCTTTCTTTTGTTCAGGAATGTTCTTTTCATTAGCTAAAGATGCAGACATTGCCCCCAAATGGTGAATTAAGCTATAGCTCATTGTCAGAAATTTAGTGCTTCTGCATTCCTCTAAAAGAAACAACAGATATGCAGGTGATGTGTATATGTGCCTGTGTAACTGTGTATATGCATGCAGATATATTAGGATAGTATATAATTCTTTTTTCTTTAATCATGGCAAGCATATAGAGTAAAAAAATACAGATGCAACAGTTAAAGTTTATTAAAATTAAAAGCAACAGAAACAAGGCCTTTTGAGCATCAATTTAAGGAAACTAAAGGCCAAGGGGAACATAAAATACTTCATACTCTTTATATATTTGTAATATAATGTTTCATAACCCTTTCAACAATTTAAGAATTTGTTCACTATTGTACAATAATTTGGAGTGAGAAAGAGATCAAAATATAAAGTTATACTAGGATGGTGTACTAGTTTTGGCTGGGATAGTGTTAATATTCTTCATAGTACTTTGCATGGTGCTATGTTTTAGATTTGTGGTTAAACCACTGCTAACACAGGGATGTTTTACCTGTTGCTGAGCAGTGCTTACGAAGTCGAAGCCTTTTCTGCTTTTCACACCACACCACCAGGACAGCTGACCCCAATGACGAAAGGGATATTCCTCACCATAAACATCATGCTCAGCATATAAAGATGGGAGGAGAAGAAGGAAGGGGAGGACATTTGGAGAGATGAGATTTGTCTTCCAAGTAACTATTACATGTGATGGAGCCCTGTTTTCCTGGAGATGGCTGAACACCTGTCTGCAGATAGGTGAATGAATTCCTTGTTTTGCTTTCCTTGTGTGCACGCCTTTTGCTTTACCTTTTAAACTGTCTTTATCTCAGCCCAAAAGTTTTCTCACTTTTACCCTTCTTATTCTCTCCCCAGTCCCACTTTGTGGGAGTGAGCAAGTGACTGTGTGGAGCTTAGCCAGGGTTAACCCACAATAGATGATCCTATTCCTGAACAGGTTTTTAAAATTCACTTGATACTAAAAACATTTGTCTGAGATCAGGTGACTGAAACAGGAAAGTGTAGATGGCAGTAGTATGAACAGATCATAGATAACTTACTAGGTATTATCTCAGAATTCATTTCTACAGCCTCCGTTATCCAACACCTTTAGTTATTGCCAGTAGAACAAGGTTCTTTCCTCTTACATAACAGCAAAAAGATGAAAAGGAGTAATAATAATAATAAAAAAAAAAAGGTGCCAAAAATATCTGCCATTTTTAAGAAGTATGTCACCACAGCAACAACCCTTTATGCCACTGATTTACAACTTTCCGTTTCAGCTTTTCTGTTTAATGTGAATATTCAGCACAAGTACAAAGACACATCAATTCTATATCAAACTACATGACCCACCTCATATAAATAGTCTTCTTAATGAGAAAAGTTATCAGCACATCATGTCAGATGGGTCAGACAACTACCCTAATTCAAGATGCTCTTTATGATCCAGTTCAAACAGAACTCTGTCTGTGAGTGGCTCTGTGAAGAAAGAGTATTGTTTTAACATTAAAAAGACTGAAGAAAAGAAGGAGGGAGGGAGGGAGGAAATAGAATTTTGCTTTTATTCAAGACACAATAATAAATGCAAACTAGTAGAGCTAAAATCTTCTGTGGAGGAGGGCATCATCTGACCACAGGTTTCCACACATCTGACCACATCTGACCACACATCTTTACACTGACCATGGAAAGACTAGAGAAAAGAAAAAAACAAAACAAAACAAAACAAAAAACCAACCAACAAAACCCAACCAACAAACCCCAAACCAAAAATAAACAAGAAGAGAGAAGCTGCCAAAATATTACATTGAGGGTGAAGTATATGCATCAAGTATATGCAGTTGATGCCTGAAGTTTAAAGAGAATGTAATGTAATTCAAAAATGAAGAATGCCAAAAAGGCATGGGTCTGTGGGAGAAATTCTGCTGTCACCTGACAAAAGAATGTTCTAAATGGACTTAATGGGTAGACCTAAAATCTGTCAAAATTGCATTTTATTGAAATTATATTGTAACATGGAGGAAAGAAAATAATTACAGTATTATGTGAAAGACTCAAAAATGGTCTTCTCTGTACCATGCTCTGTTGTACAGTTAGGTGTGTTCACTGTGTGCTTTACACTCTTCAGATAGATTAAATATTAGAGTAACTGGTACTTAACCTTCCCAACACTAAGCACAAATATTTCAATATTTAAATTTAATAAATCTAAATAAATTATTTAAATACTTTTAAATATATATAAATAGATTTAAGTATTTTGGTTGACGATAGAAGATGTCTGAAGTTAAATCCTTGTCAGTTTAGAATTCAGTTATGGTTTCCCAAATGATCCTTCTTATTCAGTATTTGAATTCTGTAAATCGAATGCTGAGCATTAATAAACATCCAAATAAATTATCTGTCATGCTCTTATTTTTTCCTTCTATGTTCAGATATATTTTCATGTGATACTGGGTAAAGTTCATGTAATAAAGCATATGTGTATCTTTCCTAAACCTAAGAAGCAGCTGAAAAATGCTGCATGTCTTCAGTTCACAGTGAATATGCTACAAAACACAAATATTACTACTGTCTTTTATATTCTGACCCAGGCAAGGTTATGGTTCCATGTACCTCTGATCATCAAAATCAATGACAGCAATTTCAGAAAATTATGTCATTCATATTTGGGAATATCAACACTGATAGAAATATATACTGTAGATACATTACAGAATTGATATGCTAGCGTATTCCAAACGGTGTGTGGAAGAAAACTTCATTACATCCCTAATTACATGAGATATATAAGTACTTCTGATTATTTTAGACATAGATGGGATTTGTAGTAACAATTTTGCAGGCTCAAAACAAATGAGGACTGTGAAGATCTTGTGAACCATTTTGCAATGTAGTTATTGAAAATGAGATTCTCAGACTTCCATATAACTTGTCATTAAAGACAAATGCAGATGGTGTTTTTACTTTTGAATCTCCTTTCCATCTGTGGCCTGTATGTATGCAAATAACTGAACTAATTTCAGAAAAGAGGATTCTGTTCAAGTGCAAAATCTCAACTAGCCTACTTTCAGCAAAAATGGAACTTTTTATGAATGCATTTGCCTAGACAATTGCTCTTTCATTAAAACAGTTTGAATCCAAAGACTATGAATTCCATTTACCAGATGGAAGAAGTATTGCTTTAAAAATATTGCATTTGGAGAGCACTTTGTCTTAGACAGAAATTCACCATAGCACGTTTAATGGTGGCTCATTTTTGAAGACAATCAGCCTGTCAGAAAAAGCAGTTATATTTACTCTCATCACATTCTGTTACTGACAATCTCAGAAGAAAGGTGCTAGTGTGAATAGGAGAAGATATCTGAATTAATAACTTGTACTGTATTATTAGACTAAAGGCAATGTTAGGTTTGCTTTCATCATGGTATGCAGTAAGAAAGCAAAAAGGATCTGTCTCAGACATCATTGGAACATCATCACACACATTATTTAATTTAGTTCTGATCCTTCGAATTAAATATTCCAAGGAGCAGAAGAGTCTTCAGGAGGAGCTACATTTTTTCTGTTTTGAGTAGAGCTGGAAAATATTTTGACTCCATTCTAGGGAAGCCAGAAGACAGTGTAGTCCCAACCTAGTATCTAATAGATTTACCAGCTTAAGTCGAGTCAATTCTTAACACAGAGGTATGTATAGAAGTCCTTGTTAATAAACGTTAATAAATAATATTTTAATGTATTTTAATAGCTTTTAATATATGCATATGATTACATTATATATTACCTTTTAAATATATTTATTGTGGTATTTATGTGTATAATAGATTCCCATGTACATAAATTGTACATTTAGAATAAAACCAAAATGTTTGTTTTGATGGGGAAAACATAATCTGCATTTGCGAAACTGCCTCCTAAGCAATTGTGTGTTATATTCTGAAAGTGCATAAGCTACTAGCACAATTTATTTAGATGTCTGTTTTGGGGACATGTTCTCAACAAACTAGAATGTATTATCATTTTGAAAAATTGTATTTTGGTAAGCTTTTATCTTTTTCTGCTTCTTCCTTCTCTATCTTTTTCCATTCAATTTATACTATCTTTTTGAAACTTTCAGCTTGAGCTCTCCCTTTTATTACCACAACTGCTATACTACCCGTTTTAGAGAAAGTTTAAAAGATTTTGGTATTATCAGCTAAACAGGCATCCTTGCCCATCATTTCTATATTTCATGAATAATTGTTTAATAATCTTTGTATTGTAAGAATTTTAAATTTGAATTAATGATAAATTCTTGTTTCAGTCAACACTGTATCAACTTTTAAATATACTAAAATATGAGTTATAAACCAAGTCATTGCTATGGATACTGAAGCCTACAGTGGGACCTCAGCATATGAGATTTGTAAATCACTGGTAATCCTTTCACAGACCTCCATTATTTAAGTGTTAGGTCCACATATGGGCAGAAGGAACATAAAATGGAAGTCTTCAAAAAACTTACCACTGATGATCATTTCATTAAGGTTTGTCAATCAATGCAATTTTATACACAAGCTGCAAAAAGGATGCAAAGCACAGTGTCACTGTTTTGGATGACATCATAGAGTAATAGGCTTAAACCAACAACAAAAAAAATTGCAGACACATGCAGCTGTGGTCCTGAATCAAGTCTTCCAACTAGATAAATCTGTATGTCATACACTGTATTTAATACAAACCTCTCTTACCTGTTTTTTGAAGGTCTACTATTTGACCTATCAACTTAAAAGTTGAACATTGTATATCAATGATACAGTTCCATGTTCAATCATATTTTACAGAATAAAAACTTGGAACATAATGTTATATTTAGTTTTGTTTGCTGTAATTCAGCTGTTTTCAACAATATGTAATGTTTCCTTACATTACATTGGTTTGTATTGCTTATTTAACTCTAAAAAAATCTTCCAAAGCCACATAGTGGCTTCTCAGTTGCCTCAATACAACCTTGTTCTGTTTTCAAAAATCTGTTAAATACAGTATGTAAAAGTTAAAGTGCACAAAATGTTTATAGACATGCCTGACAACCTGAAATGGCCAAGATTTACAGGCTTAAGCTTTTTTTTGCTTTTTTTTTTTTTTTTTTTTTTTTTTTTTTTTTTTTTTTTTGTGACAACAGTGTTTATTACATCACCTAAAAAAATGTATGTTCTTTAATAAGTTCAATTTACAGATGGATAAATAGAAGACATTCTTTTCTCTTGCATTGATCTGCAAGCTAACAGATAGTGTCCTCTAAAAGCTTCATTTGTTTCTTATCCTTAATTAAAGTTTATATTAATATAAATTTACTTTATTTATTATGACAATAAGCATTTTGCCTACACTATTATAGAATTACACCTTTGTTCCAGAATCAACCCACAGCAATTCAATGCAGCACAAAACCAAAACAAAATTCAAATCCAGAGAAAACCAGACCAACCTAACAAAGCCCTTTAATCAAAAAAGTGATATCGTGGAAATCACTGAAACAATTAATAAATGATCTTTCTTTAACATTTATATTTTCTGCCTCTTACCTCTTCCTCCAGTCTCTTGACACTGTTTGCATGAAAACTACAGCTGGAGCAGGTTACCCACATAGATTGTTCCATCTCTATCCTTGGAGGTTTTCAAGATCTGACTGAATGAGGACCTGAATTACCATTCTTGACCTCAGAGCTGCCCTCACTTTGAACAGGGGCTTAGACTAGAGAACTCCCAAGGTCCCTACCCACCTGGATGATTCTGTGGTTCCAGAATGCTATAATTCTATGAGACCATGAATCCCTCAATCTCATTGTGGCTGTGGTGAGAACTTGAAGGGGTAAATATCTTGAAACTCTCCTCCCTTTCTCCAATCCCTTTCCCTATCTCACCATTTTCCCAGTAAGAGAGGACTTGATTCCCCTTGTTTTTCATAGGATAATCCTAAGAAGGTGAGAATTTAATATTAGGGATTTGTCCAAACCCATCATTAAAAGAACAAACCTAAACTATCTTCTCAGTTATAAATACAGTGTCTTTCTAGATAAAATCTTCTGCACATGTGAAAACCTGTGCACACAAGGTTAAGTTGTAGGGTCTATTAGAAATACTGCTTCTGTGTCAGTTTATGGATTTTTTGCTGTGAATCATTCTAGCAGCTTGTATTCTAAATAGAAATGAAAAGGAGAATAGAAGAGATGATGTTATCTTTCAAAGGATATTATGAAAATCAAATTGTCTGTGTTGTTATTATGCCAATACCTAACAAAAAACAAACTGCAGAGGGGTTACTGGCTCAGCACCTCTAATTTGCTCTTCTAACATAAAAGCTTGAACACTTGTTTTGCCAAAATTTCAGTAATTCCAGCTTGCTGGACAGCTGTCAATACACAACATACAGTCAGATAACGCTGCGGGTGGACCACTGGGAGGTTATTCACTTGATGTTAATATCTTGCCAAAATTCAGTTATAAGCTTTAGCTACTTGGGGAGCATCTTCTGGCTTTCAGTTTCCTAACTGATGCCATAGACACTATGTGTTTATTAGCTGAATACCTTAAACAGTCTGTTCATGTCAAGGGCAGCCTTTTGTGAGGATTCTGGATAAGCATCAATCATCTGTGATTCTAATACTTCAATCCATCTAGTCTTCCCAGTTACTGTCAAGGGAGAGTCCTATGTTATGGCACTGGCTAGATGGCAGATCTTAGGGCATTTTCCGACTTCCCAGTTGTTATTCTGAGGCATGTGTACTTCATTAACTTTTGAGCAAATAAGCATTTTTCTTTCTAGAAAAGCTGATTATGCACAACGTATTGTTCTTGATTTTGAAGGGATAATTCTGGCTTTGATTTTGCCAGCTGTTCCTTCCCTCTCAGATGGAGATAGGAGGGATTTCCATGGAAACAAAGAATGTATGCAAAAGGATGACTGTTGTAACACTACAGTTTTTATGGTTTCATGTATAAACTTTTTCAGATATCTGGAACTTCTTTTATTTCAGCAAATAAAATTAGTTACTTTTTTTATCATATTCAAGCCTGTAACTGAGCAGACTAATTCCTTGTCTAATGCATCCATTTGGTGTTTGTAAGGAATTAGATTCAATGGAATAAAAGCAACTTTTTTCTTTTCATTATTAATACCATCATTAATTACTTCTTTTTCCTTCTTACAGCTGTTAGATTTGAGAGAAATGAGATGTAACCTAGGACAATACAAGAAGCTCTGTCCATCATTCTGGTAAGAGGCTATGCTGAAGAGCTGGTTAGGGGGACCTAATCTTTCAAAAGCCACTGAACCTGGCTGCTGAACTGGCAAGAACAGTATCAGTGAGGGTCTGCAGATTCTCATTTAATTAATATCTAATTGATGTCATGACACAGACCTGTGTGTGAAACTGATAGTTCAGTACCTCAGATTTTTCAGGCTGATGCCCAATTAAAATTGACTCTTAATTTGTCTTACATAGGATAACGAACTTCATGCTGAGACGCAAGGAAATGTGCTAGGAATATTAACAGCTGTGGATCTTTCACGTTTAAGACAAACAAGTTAAAATCCATGCAATGTGTAGCAATCTGCTGAGTGGTTTGGAACACCCTTGGTTAAAGGAGGTAACCCTGATTAAAACAAAGCAAGAAACAAATGTTAGTGAAAAAATCCTTCTATGTATTTCTTTGATGCCAAGGTGAAGATTAAGAACATTACTTCTGTGAATATGAATGTTTAACCAGACCTTGAGAAGAAAGAGAGAACAGCTGTATCTTAGCCTAGTTCTAAACCTTTGCATATGTAAACATATATGCACATGTTTAAATAGCAAACTAATTATTCCTCACTGTTCCAACAAAGGATCGCTGATCTGTTTGGATATAGCTATAAACAAGCACGAACAATGTAATTGTCAAGAACCCTACACTCAGTGTTGATCCAAACTGTGCTACATGGCCTCGAGTTTGCTTAATGTTATCATATGTCACTTTTGCTTGAAGCTGGTTTTTCCTCTGGTGCTTCGGTCAAGGCAGAGTTGAAGCCTATGACCCTTAGTTATAAGAATGCATAAACTCATGCTGTGGTCTTTCCAAACCTTTAGGATGTGCAGCCTTTCTTCCTGCGTGATTTTAAATATGAATATCCCTCAAAGCTAGTCTTCCAGATCTCTCCTGAAAATGAATTGTGTCTTAAATTGTTTCTGCTTTCTCTCAGCCTTTAAAAGTAACTGGTCTTCTAATACTAAAGCATTATCTGTCCTTAACAACACCTCACTTCAATAAATTGGAATACACTATAAGTTTATGACTCTACACACTGCTTAGGTAACCATGTGTGTCAATAAGAGACTGTCAAAAATGCTGTTTTAACAAGTAATTATTTCAGCGCTTTGCTTTTTTTTTTTTTTTTTTTTTTTTTTTCCCCTTCCCTCTCCATCTCTTTAATTGCCCAGGAAGAGAGAATGATTTCAAGTGTCCTTTAAGGAAGAAAAGCATATAGTTTAATATAGTTCCAGACTCTTTCATTCTGAAATAGAAAGCAAATATTAACTATTACTCTGTGAAGCATCAGCACAAAATACATTTACCCAAAGGCATTAAATGTCTTTCTTAACATTTAAAAGGGATGCACATTTTCCTTAAAAGAAAATTATTTTACATTTGAATACACTAATTTGCACTGGTTATAATTTAAATGTTATCTTCTATCAGTTTTACAATACATCAGTGAAAAAGAAGAGCATTTCTGCATAAAATGAAATTACATTTTTGCACTCTGAAAACTGTCAGGCTTTGTCCATAGAGGAAGCCTGCAGCACACCTGAAATAGGCTTTCATTATGTAATAAAATATTTTGCGATATTTTGATTACTGTTTTATTCCCAGCTCCTTACCAAATAGTAAAATAACAAATTTGTCTTATTTTGGAGTTTGTCCTTTGGTTTTGTAGGGTCAGCTGATGACTGAGAAAGGTTAATCTGCAACTACTTGAAATAAACCACTTATGAATGGTCTTGCCACTGTATTTTAACCTTCTATCCTGATGTGGATAGTACTAAAAAAAGGAATCAGACAACACAGGTTTAAAAATTCTATTGTAATACATTTGAATGTTACTTGCAGAACTACCATTCACTTAAAATAAAAATAATCTTAATAGCTGAACTATAATTTGTCAATTCCACAATCTCTGCAGTTGACACTGAAATTAAGAGACCAGAACTTTTTCTTATAACATTTCAGAAAAGAAGCTACGCTTATCTTTGGACATTATCCTCAGACTTGTTTCAGACACAGGTTAACAGGGAAATACCTTTTTTTTTTCCTCCTTTCTTTCATGAACTGGGAAGTTAAAAGCAATGTGAATGACCCAGGAACAGATAATTGCCTGCCAATCACAGTACATTGTGATTGCATTGTTTCAAGTTTAGAAAAACAAAAGTAAAAATAAGAACAAACAAGTTATTATATTAATTATACTATTATTTTAATAGAAGAAATAATGAGATTAAAGACAAAAAGTTACAAAAAGAAGACAACATCTTGTAATGTATTAGGTAAATAATTCCAAATCTTTCACCTCCTTCTATGACAAAGGGACATAATAGATAGACGGTTGGTTGATTTGTTGGTTGGTTGGTTGGTTGGTTGGTTGGTTGGTTGGTTGGTTGGTTCATTGTTTTTTTTAAGGCTAAAGAGCTTGATTGAGTTTGGCTCTTTGATGACAGTGTTGCCTGTGCTGCATATTCAGAAAAAAATGGGCAGGATGAGTAAAAACGACTCAGATCTCACTATGCACATGAATCCCTACATTAACATACAATTAGTATGTATGAGAATATGGATTTACCTTGTCTGTGATTGCAGACTGACAGAGAACTCAAGAAACCCAGGTTGTAATTTGACCATAGCAATATAAATGGAAAATCGAGAGATACTCTGGTCTGATAATGACTGAAACAAGAAAGTGACACCAAGTAATTAGAGCAAATGAAACTATTTGTCCCAGAATAATATAGATCAATGATGACTAACTCTTTCAATGCAAAATTTATTAGATCTGACGGAACATAGATTAGATATTAATATATTTTGGAATGTGTCAAGGAGATCTTATTGATTAGGTAAATGGTTAGCACAGCTAATTTCATGTCTTCAAAGACAAATAGATGCAAAGCTATAAATTTATTTTTATTTTTATTTTTTCTTTTAAATCACTTATTCCCAGAGGTGTCAAACAGAATCAGTAGAAAGAATTACTAGAAAATTGTGACTCTGGCCAGAAGATAATAAAACATTCTTTAACAAGAGGGATAGCCCAGGCTAATTGCTATGAAAGCTAAGGAAGCTGCTATTAGGTGAGAGAATGAGGAAACTTAACTTCTGAAAGAAAGCACTCATTAGCCGGAGGAAGTGCCAGATACAGCAGAGTACCTGACTTAAAAGAGGAAAAATCGATTAAAAATAAAATAAAATAAAAAAGTTTAATTATCCAACCCATTATCTTCTTTCCCAGCTCTCAAAATCTGCTGTATTTTTGTCATTCCAATTACTCCGTCTTGCTGAGGCACATTTCACAGAGAGAAAAAAATAAATATATAGATATTCATTTTATACACCAGGCAAGCTGTGACTAACTTTCCAAGTCATTAATAGGTTCTGAAGAGTAAATATTCTTTATACGTGCCTGTATCTAAATCAATAAAAATAAATGGAAGCTAGTTTGACATAGATACTGTTTTATCCCAGATTTTTTTCTTTCTTGTTTAAAAACACAGAACATAAAATCAAAAACTACACTAGAAATTTTAAAAGTAAATACATTAGAAAGTTTAAAGATTTAAAGATCAGATTTTTAAAGTTTTTTCCAGCATGAATTTTACTTACTCAGATATTGATCTGCTGGTTTAATATAATTTTATGTAAAAATAAACATTAGCAAAAATAGCAGTTATAAAAATATAGTCACATATTATTAATACATTATTTCTTAATAAATTTGCCTACCTAAACATTTTCTTGACACCCCCCATCCTATTCCTGATCTGCAAGAGAATGATAAAGTAATTTGCTTATGACAGTAATGAAAAAATATCAAATTTTTGCACTGTAATTTGTATACCACATTCACTCAATTACCCCCACTTACAGGACGAAAACAGAAGATGCTGTCTCCCATTTCATTTTGCTATGAATTCGATTCTAACCATTAAAGTGATGATCTAAGAAAGATGCCGACTGCTGATCAAACTCCTCACACTTTCCCTTTCTTTACTGCAGATTTTCTTCAGCTATAAAATTATGAAAGGAAGATTAGCATTTCCATTGTGATTTAGACAGAACCTGCCAGGTTATACTTATTGGTCAAGAATTTGATGGAAAGTATAAAGTATTAGTCAGTTTTCTATTCTTGCTGGTACCATGCTTTGAATTTCTTATGTTGTACTGGTAGTGAAATGCCATTTGGCCAGCTGAGAATTGTCATTCTATTGTTGTTTTCAGAGACTGCAAAGCTGAAAAATACATTTTTCTCAAAATTCTCCTTTGGGACTTCAGTAACCAGAGAAAACCAACAATATGAATTGCAGCAAATTCTGTTCTTGGGAGGGAGGATGTAATTTAATGTTCAACATCATTATATCCCTGACAACAAGGTCTGGAAATCTCTTGGTTTAGTATCTTTTCTTATGGAGATTAAATATTCTATAGACTACAGTTCCATTTGATTAATTTTGTGTATAGTCTCCTGGGACAATTCATGAGTCATTTAGAAAACCTGTTAAAGGAATATTTCAGGTGTCTGCCATTTTAATAGTGACTATTAAATACAAGTAGATTTTTAACATTGTTCACCAGCTCTCATGGTTTATAAAGTTATTGGAAATTCTCTGAAATGTCTTAGTGGTAAGAACTGAGTAAGATATAAAAATAAATGTCTGAGATTTAGAACAAAGAAATAGAAGGCACTGAACCCCAACAAAATATATCACTCATTCATATGCTTAAAAATGATTTCTCATACCTAGATGAAAATGACGCTGTATGTACACGAACATTTTTCTGAATTCTTTAAAACATTTTTCTGTGTTTTAAGTGCTGGAATAATTTAAAATTTTACCTAAAAGCTTAGCATGAGATTTAAATTTGGTTTTGAATTATTTTTTACAGTTTATTTTCCTGTTTTTCATGGCTGTCTTGGGTTCAGCAACTTTTCCTCCTAAAATTAATTTGGTTTAAGCTAGTTTTCATGGCTCGAATAACTACCAATGAATAGAGAAGGGAAGAAAAGAACTCAGAAGAGGTTAGGCATCACCTCAGATAACTGCCTTACATGGTTGTTAGGATCTATATGTCTGAAGCACATGAAACTAAATAAAAACTTAAGGAATGATCTTTCTGTAACAGAAAGAGTTCTTACAGTTCTTTCATTAGTATTACATAAAATATCCACAGCAAACCCTGTATATTAATACCATAAAATAAGATCTTGGTAGGCAAGTTTTATAATTTTTTTTTCCCATGATATGGTGATCAGAAAGTGTTGAAATTTTGAGAAAGTGTATATAACTTTCTTACTTTTTAAGGATGTTGTAACTGAAAGCCTTCTGAATATATGATAAAGTCTTTAGGCCAGGACAATTAATATAGTAGTGATACAAATGAAACTGTAAAACAACCATTTTAAGATTAGGTCAACAATCCAATCTGAGGCAGAAGGGAGGCCTGCTGTCTCCATCTGCCTTTACAAACCATGATGGTAGGCAGGTCAAGAAACAGTGAATTTAAATTCCAAGAAGCATGATTCAGGCTAGGCATATGATAATGAGAATAGAGAAATATTGTAGTGTACTTCAGAGACACAGTAGAATCACAATTACCAAAGATTATTAAGAAGAGAAAAGACACCTCAAAGCTAGACCAAATAGATCAGGATGCTCATCTTTGCAGCAGCACACACTACTGTTGACATGTTCATCATGTCTGTGTCTGGGGAGGTTTCGATATGATCTCAAGAGCAAGATTAAGACACAAATGAGATTAAATGCCATACACCCAAACCAGGTTTTATTATTAAAAATGAAGAGGATTAGTGATAGGACAGAATGGAAGGAAAAGACAGAAATCAAGCAAGCATGTGGGATAAGAGTCACTAGAATAGTGACCACCATGGATCCATCAGCGTCCCATTGGTCCTCAGTCTTCAGTTCTTCGGTGGTGGGTGCACACGCAGCAAAGTTTTCTGTTGCCATTTTAAGATCATCATATTGGCCGGTTAGCATATCTGCCCACCTTTGTTTTGTTTTCATCTGGTCCCACAGTTTTTTTCTGCATTTGGCTTCTGGGGCAGAAATGCTCACCTCTTATCAGTCCATTATAATGCATGCATGGTGTCTGGCTTATACAATAGAGCCACAAATGGCTACAGGATGGAGCCACTGACAAATATTTGGTTTTGCTCAGTCCCTGTCTTCCCCTTTGAGGCTTATCTAAGGAGTCTGACAATGCAACTGCAAGGGAGTGGGGTGTGTATCCTTCCATACAGTCCTGCTTCCTTGGGTGACATTCCTTAGACTAATCCAAAGGCTGAAACTTATCCTTGAGGTTTGCACAGACACAAGCAAGCTCTGAGACAGTCATTTGACATTTCAGTCTCTCACACCACTCCATGACTCAAATATTGCTTCAGGACCCATTGTGACTTTAAGAAAATATAGGTGTTTAGAAAAGGCCAGAAAAGAGCATTTTATAATCCATCCAATGAAATAGTAATCAATTTTATAAAATATGAAAAAATATATGTCAAGAAGAATAAACATTAACATGACAAAATCACATAGCAAAATAAAACAGGGAAAAAACATCTGTCCATACAATTTTCACAACTGAAGGTTTTGGCTGCTACACTGCATGGACATATTTAACATCATCTGGTGATGAGGCAGCTATAAATTGCATATTGGTCACAACGCACTGAATTAATTGAATAATCAGAGAATAATACATGGCAAAACCAGTAATAAGGCTAAATCATGCAACGAATAAAATTATAGTAACACAAAAAAAGGTTAACAACATTCTTACCAAACATATTATAAAGGCAACAATAACAATATCAATTAATAATATTTTAACCTAACATGTTTAATCATGTTTTAGTCTGAACATGTTGACAATATACTCTGTCTCATTGTCCAGGACACTGATAAAGATCGAAAATCTTGCCCTAGGACTTGCCATGTTTAAATCACTCACAAGTGCCACAGGTATCTGGCTATCGGTGTCACTTTGTCTCACAGGTCACTGATTTTTGAGACTGATATTCCAGCCAATTTTCCACTCACCTTATCATGCATTTATCTAGCCTATAGCTCAACAGTTTGAACATAAGGATACTATGTGAGAACACATCAAAGAAATTGCTAAAATCAAGGTATATGAGTTACATTACTCCGACTTATCCCCACAGCCAGCCACTACATCATAACGGGTGGTCAGGTTAGTCAAGCAACAGGGTGGTAAATCCCTGCCACCTCTTCCCAGTTACTTTAAAATCCTTCATGTGCTTAGATTTCCAAAAGGACTGGTTCCATAACCCGGAGCAAGGCTAGCTCATCTCTGGTTCCCAAGATCCTCTTTGCCTTCTTGAAAATGGGTGTGATGCTTGCTTTCTCCGAGTCATCAGGAACTTCTTCCAGTCATCACAAACTGTCAAAGATGGTAGAGAGAAGCCAAACAATGACATGGATCAGTTCTTTAAGTGGCTTGGATGGAATTGCATGGATGCATCCCACCTTGTCCCATGGATCTGTGTATTGCTCAAGTGTTCCCTAGCTGAATCTTCCTCTGCTGTGCATAAGGCTTTATTACCACAAACTTCACTATTGGGCTTAAAGACTTGCGAAGCCAGAAAAAAAAAAAAAAAAAAAAAAAAAAAAGACAATTTACTATCTTAGGCTTTTCTATGTGTTTTCACTAGATCATCTGAGCAACAGGCCCAAATATTCTTAGTCTTCCTTATGCTACCAATTTACTCACAGAATTCCATTTTGTTGTCCTTCACATGCCTAATTAGCCAATTTTGGCAAATAAAAGGTTATTGGCAACTCTCTAATAGAGGAAATAATGTAAGATCCTAAAACTTCATCAAAAAAATGCACACACAGCATTCACAGAACGTATATTTCTGTCATCACATCGAGAATGGATCTAATGAAATTATGTGTAAAATATTTAATTGAAAAGTCATTGGAATAGATGCTAGTAGCAGCAGCTTCCCAGAATGAAGCAGAAGACTGATGCACAAAGTACCCTTATATGTCATTTTTTGACTGAAGTTCTGTGGAGAACCCTGTACGTGCAAAAAATAGTATCAGCTTTTGGAGTGACTAGTTGCAATAACATTCATTTAATATATTAGATTAAATAGCATTCCACTAACTTACTATTTTCTTTGCGTATCCTGTTGACTTATCCATCATTCCATAGGTTTTAATGTTTTAATGCAGTGCATTTATTAGTTGACTTATTTTTTGTTTTATTTTCAGAGAAACAAATTAAAAATGGGTTCACAAATAGACTTCTCTATGAATTTGTCCTTTAAAATCACTACTGCAAAACCCCTTGTTACTATAATGTTTTTAGTACTGTATCAATTGCCACATACAAAGTCTGTGGTATGGGCAAAAGGGATATATGGAGTTAAGAACTTAATGTTAGCTAGTTAAAGTTTTAATAACCTATATTTAATAATGTAATAACCTCCACCCATAGTCAGATAAGGCAGAAAAGATCATTAATTATACCTTTAAAATTGTTACACAAGAAGAGTGACTAACAACAAATCCTCTTTGGTGTTATATCATAGGCCAATTCAAATGGTACTAGATGTCTATCTATGGAACCTGCAGCAGGCCCTTAATGGTCATCCACCAGAATAGGTCTCTATCGTTCATTTACAGTCATTAATAGATCTCTGTTAATTTTAATCGGAGCTCTGACAGAAAGCTCACATATCTATGTTGTGGATAGCAACTGAACACCAGTCTTAAATTCAGGGAGAGCAAAAGTGTTCCCTAGGTGTTCCTTAGGAAGCACAATACATTACAGTCAAAAGAAAACGGCAACACTCCAGAGGCTTAACAAAGACACATCTTTCCTCTCAAACAAGTGTGTGTCCAAAAGGATACGCATTATTTCTTATCATAATAACAAAACCTGTCATTTTTGGTGACGGTGCTGCTGAGAAGAGCTTTACATTGTTGTTTCAAATGTCACCTGTATATTTTAAAGGATTATGTACTTATCACATTTTGCACACAGCCTGACCACTACAGCACTTAGGAGTTTAAATATTAAGGAAGCATACTAATCTTAACTGTAAAGAAATTTTTATTTAATCACTACTTTGACCTACTGATTTACTTTTAATGTATTTCTTCTCTATGCTGAATTAAACATCAAAATAATTTATGTTAATAACCATCTTAGACCTAAAATCTCTGTTAACAATTCAAGCAGTAAACAGACAAATAATTTTGTGAGATAATTTTTGGTTTCTTTAATTTGGGTGTACCGCTATGTTTCATTAGGAGAACTGTGTAGCTGTAAAATTATTAGTTTATTAAGGTGATAACTTAAACCTTTAAAAAGCAGGTAAACACAAAGCTAAAACTAAAATTTAGGCATATGAATATTATTGTATGTATTAGCCTGTGATATGATGAAGTAATAATTCAGAATCTTTCTTATAACTCTAGCTCAGTTTAAATCGTAGGCTTTCACATGTAAGGATTTCAGTTATGTTCTTTGCTTCACCTAACTAATAATTATTTGACATTTATTTTAACACTTAAAAAGAAAAATGTATTCTAAAATGAAGTTATCTAAAAGACACCTCAATGATACAAACATGAGTTGTTTGGGAGTTTTTAATGTATTTGCAAGTTTTCACTTTTTTGTGTTTTCTTATCTTTTGGCTTCAAAGAAGAACATTTTTAAATGTTGCTGTGTCCCTAGAGTCTTTACCAGATACCCTCCTTCCTGGTCTGCAGAGATGAAAAATCTGCTGCTTCTTATAAAATGAAAAGCATATACAAACTTTGTTGATTTTGAAACAAGCTATTTATTATTTTTTGCTAAACTCACTTTCTCACTTTTTTTTTTTTACCTCTTTCATGATCTCTACATAGATGATGATAAAATCATTTCCACACATTGCAGCAAACAAATGAAAAGAATCTCAGCCTGAAATAACCTCAAAAAGACAGCAGTAGTACATCTAGAAGATGGCCTGATTGTTGTTTCATTTGTGTTTTTCTGCCTGTGCATTCATTTACCTTTTTTTCCATTTTTTTTTAAGAAACCTTCAAATTTACTTTCAGCTTCAGCTGAAAACAGGTTGAACGAGTTGGAAATGATATTGGAATTATTTCTAAGTAAGGATTAAAATTACAAGCATGGACAATTAATAATACCTTATTCTGAGAGGGCACTTGGCAACTGATATCATATGTAAACCAGGAGGTTAGGAACACCTACAGTCATAGCTGTCTGAGATTTACATGTTTGTCACTGAATTGTATAAAATGGATGCATCCATAAGAGTTTGTCTGCTCCTTCCTCTTATCTACAGGTAGAATTCATTATATCTATTCTACTTTTAATCTATGATAGAACTCATTATGTCTAAAACATTTCATAAAGTTTTTTTAACCATATTTAAAAAAAACCCCAACACTGGAGATTCTATTACGCACTAAGCATTGTGTTGTGATACTTACTTGTCCTTACAGATAGACTTATTTCCCCATAATATTTAGATTATATATACCTTACAACTTGTAGGACTGTTAACTGTTCCTATTCATAGTAGAAATATGTAGTCCTGTATTCAATGAAAATAATAAATTTTTATTAAGAACCATACTGGTTCAGAGTTAATCAAGTTAATTCAACTGAAAGTAGATTTTGGCTTTATGGGACACACAATTTTTAAACTAGGAAGATATTTAGAAGCATACTTTTGGAAAAAAAATCTTTTGGCCATTTTCAGAACTGGCAGCCAATACATAGTTAATTCAGTGTCAATGGGAGGGAACTTGTCTGAAATTTATTTATATGAATCAGGTGGCTATGTATGAAATGCACTTCATGTCCTGTGTCATTGCCTAATTCAGTAGGGCATATTTTGATTTTTAGAATCTTAGGTTCACAGACTCATAGAATGGTTTGGGTTGGAAGGGACCTTTAAAGATCATCTAGTCCAACCCCCACTGACATGGGCAGGGATATCTTTCAATAGATTAGATTATTCAAAGTCCTGTCCAACCTGACCTTGGACAATTACAGTGATGGGGCATTCATAACTTCTCTGGCAAACCTTATCCAGTGTCTCACCATCCTCACTATAAAAAATTTAGAGTTTATTGACAGCTGTTCCATGAAGTAGATCTAGTTTTTCTAACTTCATTTAGTGAAGAAAAGGGATTGACTTCCATGTATATCACTTCCCAGGTTGGGATCTTGAGGCTGTCCCTCCTTTGGAAGCTGATATACTGTAGAGACTCACAGCTATGAAGGAACCTTGCAACCTGAGGACAGTTCAATTATTGATTAACAGTTATTGATTAATACCTTAGCAAGGTAAGAAGGAGATCATGAGTACAGTCCAGATTATTTATGTGCAGTCCATTGAACAATTAATGAATTAGAAGAACGGGTATTTTGGGCTGAAGGTTAAAACACAGCTCAGCTGACACCATTTTGATATTTGAAAGCAATTTCATTTCAATGACAGACTCTTATTTCCACAAAAAGTTCTGGCAATTTATCTTTATGAAACAAAAAATATGTATAAGGAACAGGAAATGGAAAAGAAAGGGAAAGGATATTGCAATGAAAGCATTTAAATTTGATTTCTGTTTTATCTAAGTTCTATTTGAGATAGATAAAAAGTATTTTGGAGATTTTCTACCTTGTATTATTCAATTTTTTTCTTTGACAAAACTTTCATTACAGCTAAAATGGTTAGGTTTTCTGCTGTATGGTAATCAAAATATAGCATATGATTGCAACATCTGTTTAAGAGCTTGGCAATACATCCATGATTTTTAGAGTGTTCTGACAGTTTCTGTCAATATTTGGTATTCATTCTTGTATGATAGGCCGAGTGGTCTCTGTGTGTAAAGCTCTGTTTTCTTTTTGCCTTTCCTTGGATTTTCAAATATGTTAATGTTTATGAATTTAAATTTGCACTGTTCCTACAGCCATAGTATCACTAATAACTCCCTGCCCTTTTTTTTTCTCCCTTTTCAGCTACATTTTATTACTGTTAGAACCGGTGCTTTATTTTCTGTGAATCACTTTGCTATTTTCCATACAATATTAACCCTCAGATTTCTTTAAGTTACTTGATTAGGACACTGTTTATTTTTTCTTCATTTCAAGTTGAAACGCATTTAGAGTGGGAGAGCTAGTAATAAACACTTTAATAATGGGTTTGGCTTTTTAAAATTACTTTATTAACTTTAGCTTAGGACTTCAATTTGGCAATAGCAATGTTGTGGTCATATCTAGCCACTCTTCACTAGTATGAAAGCCTATCACCAGCACACTGCAAAATTTTGTTGGGTACAGAAATGATTACAATATTATTTTTAAACATCCATGTTATTATTCTTTAATTTATTTTATCAGTATTCTATCATTAGGTTGCTCAGTGTGCAAAATTAGTATCTGGCTATCTTACCTGTTGTACTTATGCATGTTTTTTTTGGAAGTATCATTACCATTTCCAGTCTTTTGTTGAAACCACCTATAATCACATTATGAAGTTCTGGAAGCTTCACACATAGGGCAACAAATTATAAAAATTATACTTTTTGTGTTAAGTATCACATAATTTTATCACTGTCTAGTTCTATCTGTAGTCAGTACTGCTTCATTCACTACTAGGGTTTTTATGCCAACCTCCTATCTATTTCCTGATTCTAGGAAAGTGAAAGTCTTCTTTTCTGGAGTATGAAAATGCAGCTGTATCTACCCATCTGCTCCCATTCCAAGAATACTGAGATAATAGCCATTCAGAAGTAAAATGATTAAAATCACTTAAATAGCTTTACCCTAGCATTTAAAGTTTTTCATGATCTTTTACTTTCTGTTCTTGCTGGTTTGTTTTCAGTAACACATTATTTTAAAATAAATAAATTATTCATCTACTCTCATGACTCAAATATACAGTGCCTATTTAAAATTATTATCAATTTAGCCCTGAACTCTAGAAAAAAAAAAAAAAAAACAAA
>NW_020799091.1:46999678-47018961 GCF_003259725.1 Athene cunicularia
AAAAAAAAAAAAAAAAAAACAACAACAACAACAACAACAAAAAAACCCAAACAAACAAAAACAAAAAACCCCAAACCCATATATTTAAATTTGAAAGCATTACTGTGATGATGCAGTTCAACCGCACACACACACTCTCTACCTGCTGTGCTGCTCAGTTCTTGGTGTAATTCCAACCCTCTTCTGGGTCATACCAGCCTGGGGAGATAAAGACTGCTAATGGTCAGGAACCAGAACGTTAAGGTGCCCCTTTGACAAGTCTGTCTCCTGCTCTCCTTTGAAGTGTTTATAACAGTCCATTACCTCCTGACAGCTTAGTACATCTGTACCCTGAATGCAGTTGAAGGAAAACAACTGCACATCCATCAAGCTCTTGTGTATCTGGTGAGAATACCAAAATACCTCATTGTCTGAGCTGGGCCAGAGTGATAAATATCTGATAAAAGTCAATTTTCTTGAACACTATAAATTGCAGCCCCAAGTGAGAACCTTTGAGCTCTCCTGGACTGCAGTGGGTTTCTGACCAGCATGTCCCCTGAACGGGGACGCCTCTCAGGTATTAAACCTTAAGGTGTTGCCTGCTGTCAGAGCCAACAGGAAGCCAGGGTGAAGTCAGCCCAGTCGAGTCTCAACCATAGCCTGATAAGGAAGCTGATGCACTGTGAGGAGTTACTCTAAAACTTGATAAAAGGGAAATTTAAACTTTGAGTTAGCTTCTCTTTCACCCACTCTTTCTCTGCTTGCTAATGTGTTTGGCCATACACAGTTATTTTCACTAGTGCAAGTACATACTTATTTTACTAGACCCAAGTATTTTTGCCTGTACATTTTGTGTTTGTGAATATGCATACATGTATATATTGATTTAAGGTACCATATAGTGAGTTAAAGCGAGGTCTTGTCATCTTCAAATCTGTAGCTGAGCTTCTATTTTAATGATAACATATTTTACTGAATTATTTAAAGATTTAAATTGGTTAATGAATAATTGCTAGTCATTAATAAATCTTGATTTATGGCTAAAACCATTACGGTGTTAATACTTTCCTTCATGACAGTTACCCTTTCTATAAAAATCTTTGTTATACTTGTTAGCTTTTAAATAACCATTTGGATGTATACAGCCACATCAAAGAGATAATTTTTTTATTTTTTTTTTCCCTAGTTACACTGTGATAATACATGTGTGTCACTGTATGCAGGTTAGATACATACTGATTGACTCCTGAGTCAGAAATGGAAAATCAGGGTGCCTGTCACAGATATGTGGTTCTGAAAGGTTTATCCTTTCATAAATCTGGTAAAGGCAAGGAAACTCAGCAACTACCATAAGATCATTTGCAGGATGATATAGAATCTGTCACCCATTCAAATGAACTGAGATATAAGAGTAAGAGCCTATGGAGAGGTGCTTTTCTATCATGTTGTTTGCTCCAGAGCCTTACTTACCTCTGATAAGAGGGAAAGGGTGGCAGAAAGGTGTGCTGGTTATGCCTGGGAATAAAGTTAATTTTCTTCCCAGTAGCTATTATGGGGATATGTTTTGGATTTGTGCTGGAAACAATGTTGATAATTCAGGGATGTTTAATTATTGCTGAGCAGTGCTTACACAGAATCAAGGCCTTTTCTGTTTCTCACACCACACCACCAGCAAGTAGGCTGGAGGAGCACAAGAAGTTGGAGGGGACACAGCTGGGACAGCTGACCCCAACTGATCAAAGGGATATCCTGTACCATATGACATCATGCTCAGCATATCAAGCTGGGGAAGGAGAAATGGGGAGACATTCAGAGTGATAGTGTTTGCATTTCCAAGTAACCGTTATGTATGATGGAGCCCTGTTTTCCTGGAGATGGCTGAACACCTTCCTGATGATGGAAAGTAGTGAATGCATTCCTTGTTTTGCTTTGCTTGCATGCACAGCTTTTGTTTTACCTATTAAACTGTCTTTATTTCAACCCACGAGTTTTCTCACTTTTAATCTTCTGATTGTCTTCTCCACCCCACCAAAGGGAAGTGAACAGTGGGCTGTGTGGAGCTTAGTTGCCAGCTGGGGTTAAACCACTACACAAGACCAGCAGATCGGGGTATCAAGTACACAACAGGTAGTTCCTCTCTAACAGACCATATGCATCCAGAAGAATCTCAATGGTCTGTAATTTCCTAATCTTGCCCAGTTCAAGATATAAGCCTAAACCATGTCTTTGAAAGCAAATTATCTCAAACTCTAATGTGTCTGAAAATATAAGAAATCAATTTCATTGTAGATGCTTTTAAAGAATCAACATAAGTATAGCTGTGAGGTTTTTTTCTTTAGATATTCCAAATGTTCTGGTATACTCTTTTCAGAATGTCTATTTCTTCCCCCATTAAGTTTCATTTTTTCATACCAAATGAACAATGAACAAACCCATTGACTTGGCAATGTCTGTAGGTATTTCTTTTTCTTTTTCTATTTTTAATTTTAAAAATGTGTGTAAGATGACAAAAGTAAATTAATACTAACACTAATCAATTTTTAACAAAATGATGCTCATATAGTGTTCATAAATTTTTCATTATTTCATTCAGTTGAACCTTCTATTTAGCAATACTAAAGAGCAAGCATAGTAAATGTCAGAAAATTGCCGTTGAGGCTTTTTAATGGGTGGTAGTTTGTTTTTGTTTGTTTGTTTGTTTGTTTGTTTGTTTTTGCTGACAGATGATTAAAAAAAAAAAAAAAAAAAAAAAAAAGATATATTCTCACTTTCAGATTGTTGGAAAGATTTTTTTGAGGAAAGAAAAAAAAAAAGTATATAAAAACCTAACAGGGGATTATAGGGCTTTAAATAATCTCAATGTTCAACAATAAAGATCAAGGAACAAATAAATGCTAAATTTGCTAGATGTCACTTTGTTTTGCCTGTCACATTTCTTTGTACATCAGTGGGGTGTTTTCTAACTTTATTATATCAAAGGTGAAACCAGTTACTTTTACAGGGAGCATGGAAGCTTACATTTCCTACACAGGCAGGTGTAGGATGGGCAGAAATAGATCTATACTTTGAAGCAGCACAAAGTACAGTAAAAAAATAAGATAAAATTAAGCCTGAAATCCTAGGCTCAGGTATTTATGGTCACTGTCTGGTCTCCAATCTCTAAAGTTTTCAGCCCCTGATAAGAAAATGAGGGTCCTGAGTACTCACACCTTCTAGCTTCCCTGGAAACAGACCTAAGGATCTGTCTGTATGACCGGTCTTGAATTTGTTAGAGCACAGCGTGTCTTTTACTGCCTTAGGTTCAAGGTATGTATCTTCCTTGAACTTAAATATTTGGGGTTTTTTTAGCTCCATAAGGTCTCATCCAGACCTCAGACTGTTACTCTCTGTGCTTTCAGAATAGGTGTTCTTCCACCTCCAAGTGTTTGTTAATCTGATGTGAAGCCATGAGCAAGGGTTGATGCACTGATATAATCTGTCCATGAGTCTATGACTCTGTTGTCTTTTTACTTTTTGAGAGTAAAAATAGTATTTTTGACCACTACTGTTATTTCTGTTCTGAAGAAACATCACTTTTTCTCTGTCACCCCCCATTAAATTGTGTGAACTGTGTGAAAACCAACAAAACCAAATCAGATCATAGACTCGTTTGGGCTTGAAGGGACCTTAAAAATAATCTAGTTCCAACCCCCCTGTCATGAGCAGAGACACCTTCCACTAGACCAGGTTGCTCAAAGCCCCGTCCAACCTGGCTTTGAATAATTCCATGGAGGGGGCATCCACAACTTCTCCGGGCAACCTGTTCCAGAGTTTCATCACCCTCACAGCAAATAATTTCTTCCTTATATCTAATCTAAATCTACCTTTTTTTTCAATTTAAAGCCATTACCCCTTGTCCTATCACTACATTCCCTGTTGAAGAGTCACTCCCATCTTTTCTGCAAGCTCTCTTTAAGAACTGGAAGGTCACTATAAAGTCTCCCCAGAGCCTTCTCTTCTCCAGGCTGAACAATGTCAACTCTCTCATCCTGTTCTCACAGAGGAGATGCTTCAGGCCTCCAGTCATCTTTGTGGACCTCCTCTGGACTTGTTCTAAGAGGTCTATGTTCATCTTATTTTGGGGACCCCAGAGCTGAACACAGTACTCTGGGTGAGGTCTCACAAGAGCTTAGTCCTTTGACATGCTGGCCACACTCCTCTTGACTGGGATATGGCTGACTTTCTTGGCCTTGAGCGCACATTGAAGGCTCATATTCAGTTTTCCAGCCACTAATACCCCCAAGTTCTTCTCCACTGGACTGCTCTCACTGCACTCATAACCCAGCCTGTATTTGTGCTTAGGATTGCTTCAACCCATGTGCAGGACCTTGCACTTGGCCTTGTTGAACTTCATGAGGTTTGCACAGGCTCACCTCTCCAGTCTGTCAAGGTCCTCTACAGTGTGCACAACACAGCTAAGTGTCATCAGCAAATTTGCCGAGGGTGCACTCAATCCCACAGTCCCTGTCACTGACAGATATTAAACAGCGCTGGTCCCAGTACTGACCCCTGAGGAACACCACTTGTCACCACGCTTCACTCGACATCGAGCCATGGACTGGAACTCTTTGTGTGCAAACATGCAGCCAGTTCCTTATCCACCGAGTGGTCCATCAAGAAGTAAGAAGTTAGCTCTTACTCATATTTATTTCTCGTTTTAGTCTTTATTGATGGGCAGTCAACTTTCCCTGACTTTAATATATATGACAGAATCTGGAAAGTGGTAATATTTTGCTAGTTTGGGGATAGCTACATTACAAATCAAACAAAGTAACAAAGAAGATAGCAAAAAACATCATAGGTTTTAAACATTTCTATACCTTGTAACCACTTCACTCTGTAATCCCTTCCATAACCTCCTTCCCATCTCCAGGGGTTCAGGTGCCTGTCATCCAAGGCCTTAGCCCCGGTATGAAATAACCTGGTCACCTTGATTCAGACTTCTGAGGAGACTACAAAGTTGTGAAAAAGAGTGGTGAGAAGGTGTAGAAGGCTGAACTGTAAAAAATGAGAAAGGTTAAATTGCAGGTAGAAATAGGAGTGTGCAGGCAGGATTGTTAGATGTTCCAGGGTTCAAAGAGAATGCCAACAGGGAAAGGTATAACAGTATGGAAAAAAAAAAAAATAGTTTGGAAAAGGAGCTGGCCCTAATTCTTTATAACCTGAGTAGAGGCTGGCCAGAAAAGACTTTATGGTCAAGAGAGATCATATGAACATTTACTCTACTATGCTTTGTGTATTACGCAATTAATAATAGTTGTCCGCATTCTACTCAGAAAGTCTCTGCACTCAGTAGAAGTTGATGAACAGAATGCCCTGGTAACACAAAGCTTGGATAGTATGCTTTGTTGGAAATAACCTTTTAGGGTAAGGTATGAGAATAATAAGTCACAGCACGTTGTCCTAGCTCATTATGCTCTGACCAGGTTTCTTTAGATATTCCACACACGAAGGGTGAATTGTTTAATATCAGGGTTACTTATATGAGAATAGTTCATGTTACACAGGATTTTTGATTTGGCAGAGTGATACAAAATATACTGAAAAGACAATGCAAATGTGCATTTATCAAAATACAACTGCAATGCGTAGTTCCATCATAATACCAATGTGATTCCTAGTATCAGACTTTACTAAATGCTCACTGTCAAGATGCTGGATGTTCCCAGTCATCAGAAAGGAATACATGGGCTGAAGCCAGGTCAAGCTGGCACATAGTTTTGTGATGTCACTTCTGATGTTCCTTATTTCCCCCCCTGGGACATAATCCAAGACAAAGGCTGACTCAGGAAAGAAAGCCAAGAACAGTACATTTCATGAGTTAAAGCAAGTTCTTCACAAAGCAAGAACCTGTATTTTCATGGCTTCTCAACAGAGCAAGAAACTGTAATGATAAAATCAGTTTTTGGTTTTCTATAGTTTGAGACACAAAATCAAATCAGTTTTTGGTTTTCTATAGTTTGAGACACAAGCCTGTTAATTCTCCACTAAACTGGGAAATGTGATACAATTTGAGTGAATGCTTACATATGCGGTATTTTGTATCAAGTTTAGGTACCTTACATGTTCTATCTGCAGCTACAAAACAGTGTGGATCTCCTATAGATCATATGACATATCTATAGTCCCATTCAAATCTCCTGTACATTGCACAGAATCTAAAATGTTACTAGACCCCTGTACATGGTCAACAAATTTCACCACGGGTTTCAGTAAGACCCCAAAATGTAGGTGCCAATCAGATAACCTACACCATTTCATTCACCATGGGACCTTCTATTATCTCCTGTATGTTAATAGCAATTTTAAATATTTCTAATCATTTTTCTTTTCACTCCTTACATTATTCCTTTTGGAATTACCAGTGACAACATGGTAAGACATTTGACTTCTATAAAATAGTAACAAATTGTGGAGTTGCAGAAATTATGTGTAAGGTTTTTTGTTTTTTTTTTTTTAGATAATCGCTGGTACTAAATAAGTGTCAATGTAGGGTACATTTGCTAGGAATCTTAACAAATAAAGTCACGTGAATTAGCTATGAACACTGAAATAAAAATATCTATAAATTATAACTATAGGAAATAACACATACGTCCTATTTGCATTTAATTCAAACTGATATTCCAATTTTCTACAGCAAGTTTAAATAAAACAATTGAGCACAGTTCTATATTTCTATGATGCTCACAATAGTTCTTAAAGCTCTTCTGTAAATCCTTTAAAGTGACTCTACATGGAAACTTTCAGGAAAGTTAAGACCACTTGGGAGGATAAGTACATTAGTGCCGATGCATGGATATTGTCGTTCAGAAATAAAGTGACCTTAATTTGCTGAAACTTAATGCTCTCTCTAAGGGGACCAACCTGTATTGAACCATGACCATTTTACTTGAGTGACAGCATCCACAGGATGGTATAATGTGCTTTAGCTTTACAATTCTAATGATTGATCTCACTTTTCTAAAGTGTTCCTGCATTGTCAAGGAAAAAAAAAAAAAAAAAATAAAAAAAAAAAAATAAAGTCATCCTGATATAATTTGGCAGTGAAGAATCGTATATGGTTAATCACTGATTTTCTTCACTTATTTCTCTAAATATTAGAACTCACTGTAGTATTAGTCAGCAGAAGTAAAGGTTGCAGGTTATAATTCTTCATTTTGATTATTATTGCTTACTTTTATGGTCATACCACTAAGAAGATCTAAGCAAGTCAGAATCCTCTTGTACTGATCACAGTGCAAAGATCAGAAATGTTTTCAGCATTTATCCGAGTAGGTATTAACTATTGGAAGAATAACAGTCAAATTAGAGGACCAAAGATGAATTCTTCATCACACTTATTATTTGGCATGATTGGTCTTATAAAATCTTGAATTTTATTTGGTGTACTTACCCTTGATTTTTGTCTCTAGTGCTGTTTAAGAGGCTTGCATGCATTTTCTACATTGCATTTGATGTATATTTGTGTTCACGTAACTCAAACATGAGACCTATGTGTGCAAATTTATTTCTGAAAAAATAAAGATTGAGTTTGCTTCAATAAAGATTGAGTTTTCTTGTGAAATAGCAACTATAAAATAAATAATTGTTTTGAAAAATGGTACAGAATCAGAGGAAAAAAAAAAAAATTCCAAGATATAATATACATGGAAATGTAGTCTTTCTGTCTTCTCTGTATCAATTTCAGAGCCAGTAAAATATAGTGCATGTCAAAATGTTAGCTATTAATCTTTCACTGATTCAACTTGTCTTCTAAACTTTTGAAAAGATCAAAAATTTAGTTTCAAAGAGAATTTAATTGTAGTAATTTTTGTATAATTCAAATCCTTCATAATCAGCCCTAGATTATGAGGTCACAGAGAATTTAGTAAAATATTTTTGAGCTGGATGTATCAAAAATAATTTATTAAATCCTGAGTAACAGAAACATTTCTGTGGTTAGCACTCAATTGAACTAATTGTTTAGTAGAAAAAAAAAAATATTTTCCTAGATTTTCTAAAGCTTTCACAAATTTCTAGCTTTCCATAGATAGCATTTTAACAAGATAATACAAAACTAAGAAATCCAAGGTAATTTTATCTCAGATCATTCACTATTTTTTTTTTAGTACTGTATATAACCTGTCACAAAATTTGAGTCCCTCACATTCAGTTCTCATCAAAGAAGAAGTCTTTCATGATTCTTTTCTCAGAAAAACGTTGTTTTCCATATCCATACAAATTCAATGAATGCTACTGTAATTCTCACAGGAACTTGGCACACTGATGACACATGGTTAATTGCACCATAGGCAGTTTATTCATGCCACGCTTCATTAACGTCTGATCTGAGCTGTCTGATTCAATGCATGCTCAGAGTTTTCAAAAATTTGTTTTATACCTTATCCTGAACCTACTGTGTATTAATTTGTTTGGGGCAGCAAGTTTCATTGCATTTTTTCATATAATTCCTCCTGTATCTGAAAAGGAAGCATTCTTAGCTTCTTTTTCTAAATCTTAATTCACACTTTTAAAAACTTTTTTTTTTTTTTTTTTTTCTCCTCACAGAACTGTAGACCTCAAAGACACCTTGGTGTGTTCAAAACTGCGGCAATAACAAAAAGAGATTAATGCTACATAGAGGTCTAGTTTGCTTGCAGCAGGTTGTTCTGCTCCACATTGCTAAAACCTTCATGGTTCATGACTCCTACTTAAAAAGTATGTCTCAGTGTAATGTTATCACTGAGACATACAGCACTGTTATATGGTTTCATATAGTGTTCAAACTTGGCAATAGGGCAATTTGTCTTCCCCCCCCCTTGTCTTAACTCAGTGATTCCTTAAACAGGATTTGCTCCGTAACTGTTGTTTGAATGCATTCTAATAAATGTACAATTAATTCCTTGAGATAGTGTAATAATAATAGTTATTCACTTAGTTATTTTCAAATTTCAAATGTTTACATAACCTTCAAAAACTTCTAGTTGGAGGGAGGAGGCATCCCTTCCAATGAGAAACAAAGTCTGTAAATAACTCATGTAAAGTCAAATCCTGCCCTCTTCCATCAGAGAATAATCATATATTCATGTAGAAGTAGCATTTACATACATAAGTGTTTGATGTGCATGTAGTCTCTCAGAGGTCCATTTATGTTTTCTGCTTTTCAAGCAGCAGTCTTTTATCAGATAGTTTGGATGTGCTTTGGGACCAAAGTTATTCTGCTCAATTTAGATGATTTTGATTCCGAAATACAAATGACCAGAAATATATAACAGTGACACCTGCTATGTCTGAAGCTGAATTTGTTTATGAATGATAGGGTGGTGTTTATTAGCTTTGGATGTGTGACATAAAGTCTATGACACAAAAGATATGTATCTTTATTTGTACATATTATTAATATCCATTAAAAAGATTCAGAAGTAGTTCCATTACAGGTCCCATGCTTCTCCTTTACTGTGTGTCTCTACTTTGATGCAACATTAGGAAAAAATCTAACAACTTAGTAGTGAAAATAAGAGGAATAAGATTTTTTTTTTTTTAATGAAGTATCCAAATGTCATTTGAGCAATGTATAAAACATCACACACATTTCAGTGCCTAACCTACAGTCTTGATAAAATAAAAATATGTTTATGTATTAAAAATGAATTCATTGAATTGTTGTTTGGATTTGGTTTGGGTTTTGGTTGTTTTGTTGTTTGTTTGTTTGTTTGTTTGTTTTTTCTATAAAAATGAGAAAACAAAGTTTATGGCTTTATGTACTTTGGTATTTAAAAGAATCTATTAAAAAATGCTACAATGCTCACATTCAGTCTCCTTGGACCTTTAAAAATGCTGAAACTTTAAATATTTCCTTCCTTAGCTATCCTAGTTTGAATTAAATGATCCATCTCCATTTTTATATTATTAGTATAATTTTGTAGCATAACAACAACAGTGCCTGTTGCTAAGGCTTCAAGAAGAGTGGCCACATTAAATGGTTATCTGTTCTAAAAAAATTGGAGGAAATTATCATAATTGTGTGAAACAGAACTGTCTTCTGAATTTATTTTTTAAATATAAAGACAGACTCTGAATTTAACTTTTGCTTTTTCTGAACATTTCTTTCAAAGTAGTCCTAATGCCAAATGTTAAGATATCAGATTATGCAAATGAAACATATTTTAAGACTCTCACACAAAAGACAACACTGGAAAAGAGAACATGACAGTCTTCTATTTAGCATGTATCTGAGACAAGAGAATTAAGAACAGATGTGTTTGAAAATTCTTTTGTAAGTTTTTATATTCTGATAATTCAGAGTAGTTCAACATTGTCCACACAAATTTATTTCCTGTAAAATTCTCTCACAAAGCTAATGCTGTTCCTATGTACCTAATCCAGATATTTCACTCTCCTGAAACACATTCTTTTCTGAAAGTGAGTTAACAAAAGAAAATTAGTCAAACTGAAAATTAGAAGCTATAATATTTCTCTATGTTATAATACTGATAATAGTGTCCTTAATGATTAAAAGCAAAAATAATTTAAATAAATTCTTCTATTACTCACAACGGATCCTGCCTAATTAATGTCACTGTGCTTACTTGTGAATTCTCCCTTGACAGTTTCACCCTATGCTCCTTAGTGAGCATCATGATGCTGTTGAATGTAAGAGTTGTAGTTTTTGTATAAAATGTTAAACTAATCTAAAATAATGAAGAACACTGGAAGATAAATGAACTTAAATGGACTTAAACCATTGTTAGAAGAATAAGAAAATGACAGTGCTGTGCAGTTTTTAAAGCACCCTCATGTAACACCATTTTAAGTCACTCAGTATCATTATAATCAATTACTTTGCACTTATATCAAACTGATATAATGGTTTGATGTATCAGAAAAATACTTTCCTCCCAATGTAGAATATACTCTCCACTTCATCCTCTTCTTGCAACTTGTCATTTCTTTGACACTATTTGTTTTCATCCTATTCTTCTTTGCCACTGGATTTATTATATTTACACCTTAGACAACTGATTATTTCCTGCAGGTTGGAAAGTGGTCATCAGCTGCAGTGTATACAAACTAACTCCTTGCTTGTGCTACCTCTCAGGCAAATCTTATCTTTTCTACAGAATATCCTGCAAATTTCAGGCTATTGAAAATGTAGGTTAATATATATAATGTTTGTTTTGATATTTTTTATCGTGATTATACTGCTCAAAATTATTATATAGCTACATTACTTGTAATTTTTCATTAACACTCCTTAGATTCTTCTAAAGACATCTTCATCAGCACAGAGGAGGCTGGATGATAAACCCAAAGAATTACTTCTTAGGAAGCCACATATGTTTTCAGTCTCAGCTCAAACTTTAAAGAAGTGACGTGTCAAAGAATTGTTTTCCCCCTGAAAATCAACTGAGTTGCACCATGAGATTATTTGAAGAACTTTCAGTTTATTACAGGTGTTATAGAAAACAATTTTAACGTATTATTGAAGGAGCTCAGCACATTGACAGTTATTTGGACAAAAGGATTTGATTCCTTTAGAACTGATATGAAAATTGGAAATGTCCATAATCTAAGAAATGTTCTTATTATGATGGAAAAAAAGAGAAAATTTGTTTTCTTTGCATTCCAGAAGAAGATATATTATGGATTTCCAGTACATTTCCTTTCAAACAATTTTAGTCAAATGTTCTAAAACTTCTGTCTTGATATCAATGTGATTTCCTGTGAAATATGTTTCTTTGCAACCCTTGTGGCAATTTACAGCTATAGAGGTGTTTTCAGTTGACCAAGCAATGAAGCATTTCTGGAAGACTCAGTCAAACAGTATTGTTTGGGTGGTGGGTTTGTTTTTTTGGGTTTTGTTTTTTTTTTTGTGTGTGTGTGTGTATGTTTGTTGTTTTTTGTTTTTTTTTTGGTTGGTTGGTTTTTTAATGTGTGTGGAACACCTGTAGGAGATTAAATCTAGCAGAGGATTTACAGCCAGAAAGGGAAATGTAGAGATTATTAAGTCTCTCAAAGTAAATTAATATATCTTGGCAAACTATTTTGATAAGTTTCCTTCAAGAAATTCAGTTGATTAAATAAAAAGACTATTATAAATGCTGCACACAATTTTTAAATCAGCAGCTGAAAACGGTTTTTCTCCATCAGAAATTAATGGACTACATTTTATTCTGAAATCTTCAGTAAAGACTTTGAATTTGATTTTCTGTATCTCCAAAGGAAACCATCTGTCTAATATATTTTGGCATTTTTCAGGTTAACTGTCATTTAGTTCTAATCCCTATTTTTTCCTACCTGGTTATAAAACAGCAACAGCATTAGTCTGTTTTAGACTGATTTTGTGTGTGTTTTTTTCTCCATGCATTCAAATTACATCTTCTTCTCAGACTTTTCTTTCATACCAAGAAAAAAAAAAAAAAAGCAAAAAGACAAAGTATTTTCAGTGTCAAATACATTTCTGTGTGTCCTGATTTTGGCCAGGATAGAGTTATCTTTCCTTGGGTTGAGAGGGAGCACAGCAAGAGGGCCAGGTCTGGATCGATTATTGGAATATTCCATATCATGTGATGTCATGCTCAGTGTATAGGTGGCGCGTGCTCTCTTGAGCACCGTTTTCAGTTTCCAGGTTGGTGTTGCAGGATTTTCTGGTGCTGGGGTGGGGGCGGGCTGCTTACTTGTCACCTCGCTCAGTAAGCCACTGCTGCATTTTACCTGGTTTGGACTTACTATTGTTACTGTTATTTTTGTTACTATTAATAATTTTTTAAAAAATTCCACCTACAGATTTCTTCTTTCATCCCTCCTCTATTCCACTGGGGAGGGGGGGGAGGGGTGGTGGTGAAATAATTGGCTATCGGCTGAGTTCAAACCACAACACTGTGCAACATAGGGAATCAACTCTTCCTTAGAAAATGGCAGCTGCCCCCTGCATCTAGTGGTCTTTAAGAAACTAATAAGTATAGTACATAAACCAAATTACAAGAGTTACAAAATCTCACACTAGTGAAGTTGCATTATAAAACTAGAGGCCAAAATGACAAAGTCATAAAAGATTAAACTAAATCAAAACTCTTCAGTATGTCTTTGACAGATTGTCCTGTAACAGAGTGATTTCGTCATAGCCCACATCTTTCTGAGGAGACATCTGGAGCTGCAGGTGTTTGAAGTTTCCCCAGGGAATCATATTTATCAATTCAGTTCTCTATCAGCAACACTGGGTTGTCAAGGGGCATATGCTTCTGTGGCTTATTATTCTGCTAAACTGCATGGCTTTCAGCAAAAACAACGAAGATAAACTGGAAAAGAAGAAAGTGGCTTTGGCCATTATCTTCCTAGAAACAGACAGCTGTCAGAAGTCTTTACTTTCTGCAGAGCAAGATGACTCCAATGAAGCAAACCTTGGTAAGCCCGTTTAGCAGAATATATTAAAGCCATCTTGTTGTTTTATTTTATGTGACATTATCCACTCAAAGCAGTGGAAACAAAGAGAATCACATTCCTGTCAGCTGTTATAACTTTTACAGCTGTGAAGAGCGTAACAAAATATGCAAAACTAAAATCTCCCATTTCAAATCTAGCTTTGTCAAAACTGGCCCAGCAACACATTTTATACATTATGGCTAACATGAGCTATCTTCAGCATTGCACAGTAGCAAGTATTAATCATTATAAATATAGATTAAATTATTCCCAATATGTGCTAATACATTCTCAACATACAAGTTATACTGCCACGTATGTTGTGGATTTGTTTTGGTTTTGTTTTTTGTTTTTTTAATGATTTTTTTTAATGAGTTGTTTTTTCTAATTAATGACACAGGGAGAAGCTCACTAGACCTGATTATTTATTTATCAATCAGTGTTTGATTCACCATTTGATTTCCCAGAATGCATACTGTAAGCATGTATACCCTATTCCTCTATTGAATTTTTATCTCAGATATATCATCTGTTGTAGGTTTGGGGTTATACTGTTGTTTCGTTGAGGTAGTTTTAGGGGAGGAGGGGGTGGTAGTGATTTTTATACCTCATAAAAATAGTTTTTTTATTTAATGAAATTATTTAATAAAATAGTTATGATAGATGGAAATGGTCCAACAAATTAAAAAAATAAAGAATTTGTTTATGGTCAGTGACTGTTAGTGATATGAATGAGACATCTTGCTATGCTATCACATTCGACTGAGTTTCTGAATGAGAAAACAGTAAAATGAGATCCATTATCAGTGAAAGGATATTTTCTGAGATATTTGAAATGTTGTTGGTAAACAATGTAACAAATTTCGATAACTCAACTTTATTTGTTGCTGATGAGTGAAAAACTAATTTAGGACTCTCTAGTGACTCCAAAGAAGAAATGTTCAACTCCTTTGAGTTGTAGAGCAGTTTTTCTTTTAAAGGAATTATCTTTTTTAATCATAAACTGTCATTCACTAAAACTGTGGACCAGTCTGATTGACACAACCAATTCCAATTTTTAGATCCAGTGCCACTTTATGAGCAGAAGCTAAACCAAAAAGTAAAATATCAGAGTGGCTACTATACCCATGTATCACTTAGAGCATTCATAGATTATATTTTTTTGTTGCCCTTATTTAAATAAAATGGTTAATATGTTCCAAAACAATTATTCAACTCAGAATAAAACTATCTAAATTTTAAAAAGTAAATGAACAAAAAGTTATGTTACTTATTTTCTAATTCCATATCATGTTAAAAGAATGCTTCTCAGAATATCTCTGTGATAATCAGAACTCACTACCTGAATTTTAATTCAGTGCATACTGCATGAAAATTCATGTCTGCTGGAGTTGTTAAAATCTGCCCCACTACTTTAAATAAAGCATCTCAAAAATACCAGAGAGGGAGTCAAAATTTGCTTTCATTAAGTCCAGGCTCAAGAGCTTGCTGCATGTCCCCCTCGCTGCCCTAAGGATCTTGAACTCCACCATTTCATGGTGGTTGCATCCAGGGTTGCCCTTGAGCTTCACATTCCCCACCAGCCCCTCTTTGTTGGTGAGAACAAGGACCAGCATAACACTCTCATCATTGGCTTCTCTATCACTTAGAAAAGGAAGTTATCATCAACACATTCCAGGAACCTTCTGGATTGCATAGGCCCTGCCGTGTTGTCCCTCCGACAGATATCAGGCCAGTTGAAATTCCCCATGAGGATTAGGAATTGTGAACGTGAGTCTGCTCTTATCTGTCTCTAGAGGGCCTCGTTCACTCAAATTTCCTGGTCAGGTGGCCTGTATCAGGCTGCCACTGCAACATCATGTGTCCCTGCCCTCCCATCCCATAAAATCTCCACCAGCTCTTCATCCATCCCCAGGTGGAGCTCCATGCACTCCATCTGGTTATTGACAAAGAGGGTGACACCCCCTCTTCATCTCCCCTGCCTGTCCTTCCTAAAGAGCCTGTATCCTTTGTAAGGAACTAAAAGAATTAATGTCTCAAACATTCATCAACACAGAAAGCCTCAAGGACAAACTGTGACCTTTGTGATTAGTCTAAGGAATGCCACACGAGTAAGGGTGGAGTGTATCCAAGGACACATGTCCCCCACTCCCTTGTCAGATTCCTTGGATAAGTATCAAAGAGGGGAATTGTAGCCTTGTAGCCTGCACAGATGTTTCTCATCAAGCACAAGGCCTGCTGACCACTGGCTCCATTGTGTAAGCTTGACACGTTGTGACCATATTGTGTAAGCCTGATACCATGCAGACCTTGCTAAACTGATAAAAGGTGAACATGACCACTGACTCAACTAGATGAGGGGGTTGGTGCATCCCATTCCCCCTCAATATATGTGCTGAACCCATGCTCTACCTTTTCCCCATCTCTCATGGAAATGATTTTGTGAAATACCTGCCTCTCTTTTCTAGTATGCTAATCAACTGATAAGATGAATTTAAAAAGGTGACAGAAAACATTGTTGTGTGTGCACCCACCACCCAAGATTAATCGACTGGAGAGAATCCTGGAAGCGGGGAAGGTGACCCAGATTTCTTTGACTCTCTTTCTTTCCTTTCTTTTTATTTTCTTTCCTTTCCATCATTACTTATATATTTATAAGATTACTTATTATCCTCTTCCAAGTTTAAGTTGTTTTCTTCCCCAAGTAAAACATTTTAGCTAGTCATTTGGTGTCGTTTCACCTTATTTTAACCTGAGGGGATCACAGAACTACACAGTTTACAACTCTCTAGGCTCTCAGCCCAAGTCATGACAATCCTTCCATTCCAACACTCTAGTCATAGAAGTCATCCCACCATGTCTCCATTATGCCAATAAGATTGTAGCCCTGCAGACATGCACATATCTCCAGCTCTGGGCATCTGTTGCTGGCACTGGCATCAAACTGGTAGAAGTGGGATATATCGAGGTTCCTCTACTCTGGCAACATTAGTTTAAAGCCCTCTTCACCAGCTTGGCAAGCCTGTGATCACAGATGCTCTTTCTCTCCTCTGACAGATGGACCCCATTAGACCCCAGCAGACCAGGTTTCTCAAAGCAAATCCCATGCTCTAAGTAGCTGAACCCCTGGCTATGGAATCAGTCCTGTAACCAATTGTTGATTTGCCAGATTCAACTGGCCCTTTCAAACTCCTTCCCTTTGACCAGGAGGAATGATGAAAAAACTAAGTGCACTCCAGAATTCCTTACTACCACTCCCAGGGCTCTGTAATCCTTCTTGATACACCTCAGACTGCTCCAGATGTATCACTGGTGCCCATGTGAAACAAAAGCAGCAGATAATGGTCAATGGACTCTATGAGGTTCAGTAGTCTATTGCTGACATCCCTGATAGAAGCCCACAGCAAGCAGCACACCTCTCTAGAGAGTGCATCAGGTTGGCAGATGGGTGCCTCTGTACCTCTCAGAAGAGAGTTGCCTACTACTATTACGTGTTACCTTTTCTTACTTGCACTAGTTGTTATATGGGAAGCACATCAGGCCGCCTTAGCTGCAGTATCTCTCGATGTGGCAGGTCTTTCCTCTTCAGTTTGCAATGGTGAAGCTTGTGAACTTTTAATTGAATTAAACACATTGATGAAAACTATCTTGAAAACTGAGACTTTCTGAATATTTCGAAGAGATTACATTAGACACAATATTTTATATTATCATTGCTTAGAACGAAGAAAAATAATGCTCAGTTAAATTTAGTAGAAGCATAAAAAGCACTTTACCTCATAATTTTTGAAATAACCAGAAATAGAAACACTATTGCAAATAATCCTTCTTAATCATTCTAGGTTTGGTTAGATGGTGAATAGTTATCTGTCTCTCATTATCTGAACTGATGTTGTTGTGGTTTAATCCCAGACGGCAACTAATCTCCACACAGCCACTTGCTCATTTGCCCTGGTGGGATAGTCGAGAGAATCAGACTGGTAGAAGTGAGAAAACTCATGGGTTGAGATAAAGAAATTTAACAGGTAAAGCAAAAGCTGTGCATGCAAGCAAAGCAAAACAGCAAATACATTCACTACTTTCCATCATCAGGCAGGTGTTCAGCCATCTCCAGGAAAGCAGGGCTCCATCATGCGTCACAGTTACTTGGGAAAACAAATGCCATGACTCCGAACATCCCTCCTTCTTCACCAGTTTTATATGCTGAGCATGATGTGATATCGTATGGAATATCCCTCTGGTCCGTTGGGGTCAGCTGTGTCCCCATGTGTCCCCTCCCACCTTCTTTTGCATCCCCAGCCCATTCACTTGTAGGGTGAGGTGAGAAGCAGAAAAGGCCTTGACTCTGTGTAAGAACGGCTCAGCAATAACTAAAACATCTCTGTATTATCAATGCCATTTTCAGCACAAATCCAAAACATATCCCCATACAAGATACTGTGAAGAAAATTAATTTTATCCCAGGCAAAATCAGCACAATGTGCATTCTTATTGCTATTCAGAGTTTGCACAGATTAGTTCCTTTAAAAACAAAGAAGCCTCCCAGAAAGTGCATTTCCAAAAACTTTTTAACGTGGTGGCTATATTGGTAATTTCATTTCCTGACATTCTTTTAAGTTCTTTTCACAATATTTACCTAATGCAAATAACAAAATGAACGCCTTCTCTCAAGACAATAATCACTAACATGAATTATGTATGGTTGAAGAAAACTGTGTTAAATGTGTTCAATTTATGGCACATCAGTCTCTAACTTTAGTTAAACATTTATTATAAATAATAGAAATACATTTCCAAGATTCATGAATATTTCAGGTGACATTGACCTTGTTCAGGCCTTAAGTGGGATGTAAATATTCCATGAGACTGTGCAAAGTGAATAATTCTATATAGCACAAGCTCTATATACTACTATTTTCTACTTCTTGTAGACTACAATAATTGAAATTTTAGTTCTTGAAGGCACCTCCCAAGCTGCAGAACTGTCCTCTTTAAAAATCTTTGACTTCTTTAGCTTGAGTACTGTAGAGATTATTCTCCATATTTTTTAAAAAACTGGCAGTTCAAATTCTTCCATTTTGTCAGAAACTAACTTATGACACATAGAGATAACATTCTTGGCAAGTCTTTAATTAAGTAGTAGAAACATGACATAAAATTGTATAGAGTAGTAGCAGAGTATTCAAATTTACATGTGAGAAATACCAGGTCTTTCTGTTTATGTATATCTCTATGTATGTTAATTGAGTTAACTAAAATGAAGTAATTTCAATAATAAAAACAAAAATAAAAATGAAACAAAATAATAAATAAACAAAACACCCAGTACTTTTTCTCTAGATAATTTTCTTTATTTAACAAGTTCCTTAATGTGTTTCAAGACTGAAATCAACAGCTGTCAGAGAGAAAATATAAGGTGGGCAACAAGATGAAGACCTTCAGAGGGATCAACTAATAAATCAGAGGTTTTTGTAAACTTTTTGGAAAAAAAGAAAAATCATAACACAGGATCTTGATGAGTTTTATCAGATCACCTATTATCCCTAATTCCGTCTGTGAATGTCAGGAAGATGCTTGCACAGGTGCTATCAGAAAAGGACATAATTGTTGTTATCACCCACAGAATTCCACCTGGTGGTCATTTTTTATATTGAATTGGGGCTCTGCAGGGAGCTGCTACATTTAGCATGTGGATTACTTTTTTTTCATTTGAGCTGGCTGGAAGGCTAGGTTTACCATCAATAGGAGTTAAACAAAATTTTGGAGATATACAATGATTGTCTCAATAAGGTCTATACATGAGCCAGTAGCACTGGGGCATTCACAAAAAAAAAAAAAAAAAAAAAAAAAAAAAAAAAAAA
>NW_020799091.1:47019011-47041858 GCF_003259725.1 Athene cunicularia
ACTAACATGAATTATGTAAAAAAAAAAAAAAAAAAAAAAAAAAAAAAAAAGATTGTTACAGTCCACCCTCCCTTCTGGTGGGCAAAGCTTTTGTTGAACATACTAACAGTTCCTTGATACCAGGGTCACAGCTCTGCAGTCCTGTGCTATTTCTCAGTCATGCTTATGGGAAGACTAGTGCATACACAGTTTCCTCACTCTTCTTGCTGCAAAAGAAGTCAAAATAGGTATTTACAGACATCATTGCCTTCCAATAAATAAGACGGTTCAATAATGACATTTAATAAAGTAAAAGATGATTAAATATTTTTTAAAACTCACTATCTGCCCTAATAATTGTCCATTATTCTTATCCTCCATAACGGCAAGAAAAAGAAAACTCAGCCTAAGCAGAATTATAATTGGTCATAATTTCAAGTTCATTGTACAGAATAAAGCAAAGGAAGCAGTTTGATTTTTTTCTCCTGGTGTGCATAACAGCTCCTCTTTTAGCATAATCTTATTTTTTTAGCTTCCAACTGTTAGAAACATTGCTGCAATTTCCATTGATGTTCCCTTTGAGTAACAAAAGTCAGTAATTTAGCCAACAGAGACAGGCTGATTAGATTTGTTGCACACTGATCAATCAAAATGCTGTCTTGATCTCACTGCCCTTCAGACACTGCTTTAAAAGAACAACCTTAGGGGAAATACTTTGTTTTTTTCTTTTCATTCTTTTATAAATAAATTCAGGAACTTAGAAAAATTACAAACTATTTGCTTAACTCTATGTATAATATCACATGAAAATAACTGTCACACGAGTAACGAGAAGCAGAAATATGGACAAATAAAACAAGGCTTCAATCTGAAAAGAATGATACACCTCAAAAGTAAACTGAATATGAAAAGGCAGAGAAATTTGAGAAGGAAAATGTGAATATAAGAATAAACACAAAATGGAAAACCAGCAGAATCATGGAGAGTAAAATCAATATCTGAAAGAAAATGGGCTAATAAAAATACAGTATTATGTAATTTCCTTTTTCTGAAGAGTGTTCTTTAAAGAGAAAACCTGGTATATACATAATATGGACACAAAGAATAACGTATCACAATAGATAAATGTCTCCTACCATAATAAAAAAATTGATTAAAGAACTGGTGAGCTGACAGGTGGGAGAATAATAACTAGAATACGAAGTATACTCATGACAAAACACCAATTAAAGATCCAAATAAGACTTGGGACAATATTGTGTTAGCCAGTATGTTCAGAGGGCTAGTAATTAATTAAAAAAACCCAAGCAAACAAACAAAACACAAAAAAAAACCCCAAACAAAACCAAAACCTTTTAAAACAAATAAATAAATAGATATCATGTTGGGAGTATGCCCAAGTACAAAGCATGCCAGGTTATAAACTGTGAGAGAGGTGGGGGGAAGGGGTTTTAAAATTTGTTTTTATTTCTCATTACCCTACTCTAATTTGATTGGTTATAAATTAAATTAATTTCAGCAAATCAAGTCTGTTTTTCCAATGATGGTAATTAGTGAGTGATCTCTCCCTGTCCTTATCTCAATCCATGAGCTTTTCATTATATTTTCTCTCCCCTGTCCTGTTGAAGAGGGGAGCATTAGAGCGGCTTTGGTGGGTACCAGGCATCTAGTTAGTGTCAACCCACCACATTTAACAATGGAGTTCACAGAATTAAACTTGCTGAATCTCAGATGGTAAGGAGGCTGCAACTACTAGTTCTGATCTTTGGAGTGGAATTTCTGCAACCCAAGATCAAGATTATCAACATAGAATGACATAGAAAAGATGAGTTTACCAGCCTATATTACAATTTAAAGAGGAAATATTATTAGAGTCTCCCAAAAAAAAAGCCAGTAGTTTTCAGTTTATTATGGCAAATAAGGGCTAAAAGTATTTTGGCAGATCATTATAGAATATAAAAGGAGAAAAGACCTTAAAAAAAAAAAAAAACAAAACAAAAACCCACCCAGAAGAAAGATTAAGAGAACAAGTGGAATCTATACTGGCCTTGAATTAATATGATATTTTAGTTTTTCAGATGTATCAGAAAAACAATATCAAACTAAATAAAGTTGATATAGAGGAAAGCAAATGAAGCAAACGAGTTTGTTCTAGGTTATTATTCTTTCAATATATCATTATAAAAAATGAAAGGACCAAAACTGTACATATCAAATGTCTCTTTGTTGGCAGTAGTATATCTGTTTATAGTCTTCATTGTGGCTAAACTAATTTCAATTATTTGGAGTGAGCTGTACAAGTAAACAACTAACCTCCTTACACCATTATCCCCACACTCACGTTCTGGTAAGAAATGGCTTACAAAATATGTTGTCTATGATGGAAGACATCCATACATATTTAACTCTGCACAGTTTTAAAAAACATCAATGAAATAGAGATTGCCACCTGATTTAGACACCTTTAATTTAGAAAAATAATGGTCTATAACATCAGATGTCAGATTTCTTTACACTCAATGAGACTAAGCAGGCCAAACAAAGCATGAAATTTAGAACCTGAAAGGAGACGAGCTTTGCAATTTTTAACTTTAAGTCATTTTTCTGCCTACTGAAATCCTGCCTCAGGTACACAGGCACCCTACTAAGTATGCAGGCAGTGTCTGGTTCCCCTGAATGGAAACCACAAAAGAGAACCTGCTGAGAACAGTGGGAATGACAGTGTACTACTGTAAGGAGCTAACCTCTGTTTGGAATATGCATTCAAAACCTCTTTCAGATTTCACTGTATGAACCAGGTAAATTTTTTTTTTTGTAAGTAAAGTGGTTAGTGCACTTTACTAAAGAAGTATAATTTAAAAATTAAAAGATAGAAAACTCAAAGTGAAATGTAAGGAAGAGAAATAATACACTGGAAGCAACTGAAATGTGTGACATCAGAAATAAGAAAAAGTGAATGTGCTGCTCCTGGGTGTGAACAAGAATATTCAGGTTACTGTAGAGACATGCAACTCTGTGCCAAAGACATTTGAAAGAAGTGAAGTTTCAGGAGTTATGTCTGCTTAGAAAGAAAAGTATATGAAAGTGATCAGTTAGAGTGCTGTTTGCCCAAGTAATACTTGAATTATAGACATCTATTATCGCTATTGTGATGCTTTGAATAAAAATAAAGCTGGCAAGGTAAGACTTTCTTTTATATTTTTAATAAATCATAATTCAAGTATTTTTTATGTTAAGCAATTAATTTGAGATTATGGAATTATTTAAAAAATCCAGAAAAAGCAAAGGTTGTGTGTTTTTGTGGCATATATAAATCTAAATACTACAATGGACATATAATTTTACTTAAACACATTTTTTTTTTCCATGTACCAGGTACCTAGATTTGGCTGGAGGATGTAACTAATTTTTTTCACTTAATTGTAAAATGTTTATTTACTATTACATCTTTTTAGTTAAGTTTTTTAAAGATTAAAATCTTACTTCAGTCTTGTCAAAACAAAAAAAAATATAACTCACAGCAAACAGTAAATGATGAAAAAAAGCTAAGGAGATAAAGTGATAAAGTGTACCAATAGATAGAGTATGTAATTCGTGGGTAAATAAGGAGTCAGATTGTCCAGCAGTGGAAATTATTTAATTTCTGTGCACCTTTGTCAGGTGCAGCTGCTGGTGTGATCAATAAGACCCAAGCATGTGATTCTTGCCTAAAACTATTCTTCATATAAAATCAAGATTATGGCAATGTAATCCTGACTAACATGGAATACAGTGAGTAGCACTGCATATCTGTAATTGTAATGCCCTATCTGAAGACAAGGAGTAATTCAAGTTGTATCTAGTTGTTCAGATTTTGTTTCACTGGAATTGAAAGCACTCTCATAATATATAATGCTTCTGGCTCAGAACACAAGTGAGATGCTCTTTGTGACACTTTAAAAAGAAAATAGATTTTCATGTTGTCTGTATTTCAACACTGCTAAACACTAAGTGTTTCAGTGGGTCATGGAATTATACTGCCCTCCGGTCTCATAAGTCTTAAAGTTTCCGTCTTCTACTACTTTAATAGGTACATAGTTCTCAGAGGTCTTTGGGATCTGACACAGAAAAAAGAGTAATGTTTATCTCAAAATGTGTTTTCTCATATGCCTACAGTTAGGTGGTACAACAGACAATACAGCTGAACTATAATAATTTTATGTAGTCAGACAACTTATGTACAGACACCTGGTCTTTGACAAGATGGTCAATAGGCATTAATCAGGCTATGCCTACATGACATGTTTGAGTAGTGTTTGAACAATAAGCTTGGATGTAGGTAGCCATTATTGTGTTTAAACTGGGAAATACCCAGGTATTTTCGAACAGAGATCTTAGACCATCTATGTAGCTGGTTTCCTCTTTCAGATAAAAAGTGATGGCTAATGGCCAATTTGTGATACCTCTTGCATGGTTCTGGCTGATCTGACTGTCAAAGACTGCTATATTAGACTGGATGTTTTGATATGACAACTTGAGAATGAACATCCTCATCGGTCTTTTGAAGCTGTGTAGTTTGGAATTCTTAGGTCTAGAAGACAGCAGTCAAAGATTACTGCATTCAGCCTTTTTTTTTTTTTTTTTTTTTTTCCATGTAGAGAAACCAGCCTGTTTTAGCCAGCTTCAGAGATTAGTTAATTCTTGAAAAGGGGTTAATAAGACTCACTTGTTAAGATTTAAAACCTATAAACCACTTAGATTATTGTATAGGCTAGAAGAAGCTGGTCTTAGGTGCTATAAACCATTTTTAAAGAAACCTAATTTTAGATAGTAACATTTGAAGTACAATATGATGATCGGCATGTCCATGAATAACAGAATCTCACCCAGCATATACAAATATTCATCTTGGTGTCCTGAATCCTATTTACAATTATATTGTACCAATCTTGCTGTAATGAAATTTGCTTTATATGCATATGATAATACATCCTATTCTATGGTTCACGTGTTTTTCCTAAGATTTTTTTGGGTAAAATTTAAAAATTTTAATTGGATAAGATTAAGTCCTCTCTTCCTCAAAAAAAAAAAAAAAAAAAAAAAAAATTCCATAACAAACCAGGGTTTCAGTGGTTCAAATATTGACCCATGTAGAAATTTAAAAATAAATAAATAAATAAAAATCAGTGCATGAGCAGCCTTCAATTGTTCAGATCTGGAAAAGGATATCTTTTCCTCCAATATTCAAAATAGAGAAAGTACTGCTTATTCATTACTGCCCATCTTTAAGCAATAGAAGTCAGAGTACTTGAAAATTTAGTATTTAACTAATACTGATCAAAAGTATTAGAATAGAAAACCCACCTTCCTCTAAATAAACGAAGGCAACATAACAGAACTATTTTCCTGGACTGTCAGCAGACATTTAAGCAATCTAAAAACCAACTATCAATAGTAGGTTCTTTTAGAACTGATGATAGCAATGAATGTAATAAATCATCACAACAGTAATTTGTCACTAAGTGCTACAAAATTTGACATGAAAATGCCTTTCTTGAAGACTTTCAGTGTAATAAACTTCTTGGGGAATACTCCCAGAGAGGCTACTACACGCAAAAAGAAAACTATGCTTCCAGCAAGTTATTCTAGTCATTCTAGTACATTTATGAACACTTTAAAAGACTGATTTATAAATTAAGTAAGCACTGGCTTTGAGATGTTCCAGTATAAGTCGAAAAGCAAAAAAAAGGAGCTATCAGGGGAATGGCTTGAGCTTTTGTTGTTTTATTTTTTAGCTGTTATAGGAGCAAAAATAAGCTAAATAATCAGAAAAACTCAGCAAGCATCCTATGTCTGCAGAAACTCAATACAATATTCAAAGCAATTAAAACATAAAGTGGTTGGACTTGGTTTATGAGTTAAAAAAAAATGAATGAGTGATATAATTTCCTATAACAACTACCACAAAGGGCATGCTCTATGTCGTGTATTTGCATATAAATGCAATAGTCAACATGTATCCCCTAGCTTTTGTCCACATCTTCTTATAGTTTTTTATAGTGTTCTAGAGGAACATAGTATACAGGATTTGAAGGAAGATCTTGGATCATGCCCAGACTCTTTCTGTCATGGTGATGTTACATGCTTATTATTTAGCTGTATTTTTTAAATATATCTTTTTGCCTCCACTGATTTTTCAAGGGTGTTCAAGAAATTCAGTTCTGTACCAGTTCTTTATCGTGGACTAAATATACTTTACAGTCTACTCATGCTCATTTCCTTCCAAGGCAATATTCTTTTAAAATAGCACTTCTACCTATAAAACAGTTACCTCTCTTCTCCCTAAGGCAGCATATTTAATAAAATCCTTCTTTTTTTACCCTAAAATTTCAGTCAGTTTGGCTTTATAAAAGAAAATCCTTCTTTAAAAAAAAAAACAAAAAAAACCAACAAAAAACAAAAAACCACCCAACAAAAAAAACCCCACAATCCTGCCTACAGAGATGGAATTACTCAGATCAGTTTTCCCTTTTTTAGTTTGTGTAGAGGAATGGTGACTATTTTGTAACCATGCTGTATTGCCATGAGTTTGATACTTAATTACCATACTTAAATTCTTATAATATTCTGGAACAGAGAACACCTGGTTCCTCTGATCATAATGTGTTTATTTCTTTAAGTATCGATGGATAATAAGGTTCTTCAACAAAATAGTGGTGCAGACTACTGAAGTAAAATATATGAATTAAGGACATAGCCTTATTATGCATGACAGTATTGTACATTATCTAGCTAAAAAATCTTTGTTTTCTTAGTTATACATCTGTATTTTTGAAAGAGATTTGACCCACTATAGCTGAATCAGAAGTGTCTGAAGTCTTTCTGGGAACAAGATCTGCACACATGTCTGCAGTAAAGTCAACTCTCAAAAATTGCATTAAGCAAGATAATTCATATACTGTTGCAAATCTCCAGAGCAGAACGAAAAATCAGATGACTGTCTTTGATATAATCCTAATTTATTTGAACTTACTTTGATGTGAAATCGGTTTCCACACTGAATGGCAAATTTCACATAAGCAGCTGACATTGAATGTGAACAGCATTCATTTGGCTCTATTAATTGCATATCCTACAATGTCTCACAAATATAAGACTTCAATTATTCTCAGACAAATTGCTTAGCTATAGAATATAATGAGCAGATACAGTGTGTTAAACACTATTTGTCATGAAGGACTGGGATGGTTATGGATGATGGCATCTTCTACAGGAGTCTATCAATCTCCACTCCTAACATCAGGTTTCGAAGTAGAGTGAAACATGAAAATTGTTTTGTTGACAACAAATGAACAACCACAAAAAAATTTCAAACTTAAGAAAATTGTTTTTCCTGAGGGGGGAAAAAAAAAAAAAAAAAAGAAGTGCTATTTACTTTTATATGTTTCCTGTTTATTTTTTGTATGTTTGTCAGAAAAGTTCAAACTAACATGAAATCCCGATTCATTTGCAGTTCATGTAAGTTTAGCTACTCAGATCTGAAGCCTTGAATTTTTTCCTGAATTCACAGTAGAGTACACTAATCCCTCTCTCCCTATTCTGCAATAAATTTTGTTATATATTGAAATAAATTAGTGTCCGTGACAGCAAGTACATGGTGGAAGAACAAAATACACTTTGTTTTCTAGGACTAAAGAGGCAAGTCATGAGTCTGTTTTCATTACAGGCTAATAAATCTAACTCCTAACAGAAACAAACAAACAAACAATTATTTTGTATATCACTATAATTACTTAGATTAGCATTTCAAGAATGATTTTGCTTTTATTATGTTATATACTACTATGTCCTGCAGTGTCACCCCTGTGTTAAGGAATTTTAAATATACAGCTATATTATAAAATAATGCATGTGTGCTACTAATAATAAGAATACTTAATATCAAGAAAATTATTTTATTAAGTTTAAAGCTTTTAGAAAACACAACATTAATTCTGGTAAATATTTCAGAACCCATTAAAAAAAAAAATAGAACTTAATCATATTTAGAAAAAATAAGTTCTTAAAATGATAATGTAATTTTCAGATAATTATATTTTCATGACTGAGCCATCATAAAATGAAAAAAATCTGTATCAAAGCTCCTCAGGTACTGGAAAGTAAGACATGTTAAGCTAATGTAAACAGTCTTCTTTAAAGTTTAAATGTCTAAACATTTAGCAACTTACTTAATTTTTTTCTTAATATTTCATTGAAATTAAATAGTTTATTAATCATCACTGCAACTCCTGTAGAAATCAATGATTGTTTTTATGTTTCTTATTGATTATTTTTTTTTTTTAACTATAGAAGTATTTGAATTAATTGAATTATGTTGTCATGGTTGTTTTTTCAAGTTGTTTGGGTTTTTTTTTCTGAAAAAGAAAGGGAAGAAAAAAAATGGATGTACATGATCAAAAGAACTTGAAAGTGAAATCTTTTCAGCATTTGTAGCTTGATCTTATAAACTGTATCAGGCTTGTCTTTTGCCTTACCTTTGTGAGCAATCTCATTGAACTCCAGGACTTTTCTCATGATAAAACATTTGCAGAACTGGCCCTGCAATAGTACAGGAAATTAAAGATTCATAGAATTGCTCATAGTAGAAGTTTTAATGCACTTTCGTCATATCTGTGTGGTAAGTGACTTTACTGACTGTGTTTCTGGCATTACAGCCTTTATTATGTTTGGGGGTTTTTGGGTTTTGTGGGTCTGTTTTTCTTTCTTTTCTGTATAGTTGAGATCTGTTATCTGATTTTACATGAGACTAAGAAGCATTTTCTAACAAATCTGAGGTTTAAAAAAAAAAAAAAAAAGATAATACGTGGCAATAATTTTTATATGCTTTAGGGAAGTTATCTCTCCTCACAAACACATAGAAAGAGTTCCTATCTAGACTTTAATAACTCACAAGTCCAGTATTTGATATGGAGAATTTCTCTGCTGTGTAGTTATACTAAAGCCTTATATATTTGGTTGTCATTACAAAGGATAGTAGCAATTTGTTGTTGCTCTTGTTGAACAGAAGAAGATCACAAATCTTTTTAACATAACTTCTTCAGTCTCATCAACCAGCATGGGAGCCCTGTTAGTCTTGGAAACCTGACAGCTTTGATGAGTATTCCTGCGGCTCATGTTTTATGATTGGTGTGTACTCTTATTTGGCATCAGTCAAAGACGATTTCAGTGTTGCTTGAAATCTTTTCAGAAATGGTGCTATATTTTTCAGATGGGTTTAAACTATGCTTCTATATCTTATACAGCTAATATTTTACTGACGTCTAATTTAACATAAAAGGAAAAAGCTCCCACTTAGAAGCCTTCATTTTAAGTCTCTTAAGTTACTAGTTTGACAGTAAATAGACTCTTTTAAGGGAGGCATTTACAAGGAATAGGTTATCTGTATTAACTGTCACTTATGAAGATGAGATTCTGTTGAGAAAATCATGTTTAATTCAGTTCTTTGATTAAATATTGACAAAACTTCTGACATTTATACATATCTTTAGAGCAGTGAGTTTCTCTATACCAGAGTAAATTCTAAAAGAGCAGTACTTTTTAAAGCAATGGAAAAACTTTTGGGTCCAGACTCACAGGAGGACTCCCCTATTAAAGGACTTAAAAACATAACTGTTATTAGTCTGAAAGAGAAACAAACCCATGTAAAGTTAATCTGTGGACAAGATATGCTGGGGTTTAACAAAGGCTCTTAACAAGCTTCTTACCATATAGCTTGTAAGGCACTTAAAACAGGATAGGATAAAAGGACAAGTACTTGCATTGGTAAATAATTAATTATAGGACAGATAACATGACAGGTGTAAATTATCAGGTTTTGCAGTAGAGAATGATCCCTAGCAGAATTCTGTGCGGTCTATGTGATGACTTGTGCTGTTTAAGATATTGACAAGTGATGTGGAAAAAGAAATCAGAAGATGAGAAATAGTGCTGCTGATGACAAAGGACTATTGAAGATAGCAATGATGACAGCACACTTGTGGAAGAACTGTGGAAGGACATTGTAAGACTCAGTGACCAGGAAGAAAAATTGCCAGACGTTCAGTGTAAATAAAAATGATGTACCTGCTGAAATACTATCCAAATGTCATGTACAAAATGATGGACTCTGACCTGACTGCTACTACAAAGGGGCAGTGAGATGGGATTATGATAGTTTATGAAAATGTCACCTTTTTGTAGTGGTTAAAAACAACAACAACAAAAAAAGAAAATACAATAAAAAGAATAAACCCGAAATACTAAAAAATAGAAAAAAAAAAATCAGTATGCTCCTAACAATTCCATACTTTGCCCACATTGTATAGTGTGATTGCTTGTTTGATTGGGGCTTTTTGGGGTGTTTGGGAGGCTTTTTAATGGGGTTGTCCCATCTCAAAGTTATAAAATAGTTTCATTATGAAGACATGGCTTAAAATGAATATCATAGAAGCCTATCAGATTGTGAGTGATGTGAACAGAATGGATAGTAATCAACTCTTCACTGTTCCAAAACCAGAAATGAGAACCATAAATTTAAATAGAAGAAAAATTCAGAATAAAAAGATATAGCTCTTCAAAAACAGGTCAAGGAAGATTTTTGGTGCCATCCAACTTGCAAAACTGTATTACTGATGTAAAATTTTGCACAAATTCAGGAGAGGAAACTATAAAATATTTATAAGAAAGATCAGGTAAGAGCAATCAAACAGACTTCACACATCAAGTTCAGGAAATTCCCAGAGCTAAAGACAGCTGAAAAGGCCTAGGAAGTACTCATGTTTACTTCCTGTGATAGTCACTTTTAGAGAAAAAACTTTTGAGCTCAGCTGACCTTTGTTTTTAAGGTTCAATAAATAATAATTTATTGTTCAATAAGTTATTTTTATTTTGCAGAAAATGTGAAAACTTTAAAACATGTGTTGGGGTTTGAACTCAGAAAACAACCAGTTGCCATGTGGCCAGCCGTTCACCTCCCCCCTCCCTGGTGAATTAGGGGACGGACAAAAAGAAGAAAATTTGTAGGTTGAATAAAAAGAAAGAATCTACTAAATATAACAAGACAACAACAGTAACAATAGTGAGTCCAAAACAAATGGGTAAAATGCAGCAGTGGCTTACTGAGTGCAGAGAGCCCCCCCACAACAGGTGACCTGACCTCACTAGAAAAGTCCTGTCATGCCAACCCAGAAAAATCAAAAAGCAGCCGTGCCAGAGAGAGCCTGTGTCCACCTATATACACCGAGCATGACATCACATGAAATACTCCAATGATCGACCAGGACCCAGCCCTCGAGCTGTGCTTCCTCTTAGCCCAAGGAAAACTAACTATTCTGTCCCAAACCAGGACAAGATAGCAACTCTGACTCAAGTGGAGTTTAACTTTTGACAAAATTAAATTTCTATAAATACTTATGTTCTGCTGGACATGCCAAGAACTGCCTTTGTCACGACAATGGTAGAGTTGGGAGATACTTTGCTGAATGGAATACAGATATTAATTATCTTCAAGAAAGGACTTGAGGAAATGTTACTAACAAAGGTTTTTGGTATGAGTATGAGAATAGTAAAAACTTTATTTACTTCTGTTTAAATTGTTCATCTTTAGATCAAGAATGAAATACTCGGTTACAGAGAGAGAAAAAATGAAAAAAAAAAAAAATATTAGGGTATTAACTTGTAATAATAGAGACAGATTTAGAGCCTCCTTAAATGTATGTAGTGGTGATTGATATAAAATGCATTAAAAAATATCATATTAAAAACAAGAACACAAATTTTCCATTTTTGGAAGTAGTTCCCTAGGCACTAGTTTCCTTATGAGAAACCTTTCATTCTTGGATTACCTGTGTAATGACAGTTTCAAGAAGGCAACTAAAAGAGTTTTAATTCAGTACAGTCAACTAAAAAGTAGTTTTCCCTTGGAAATGTCAGAATGCATTACAGTAGGTATTCCATTTTGCTATTCTTTTAATATCCATTAGATGTGGGGTGAGCAGAAATTAGACTAAATATTTCCCAGGTTTCGATTTGATCTTTTTTCTTGTAAGCAGTCCAAAGGGTAATGTATCTTCTGTTTACTTTGTTTTTTAATGAAGGAATGCCACTAAAGCAAATTTTTGTTTGCCAAGGCACCATAATTGTAAAATAACTGCAGGATACCTTGAATACTCTTTCATGGGTGCGTTACTAGATCAAATGAAGTTACCATTTATACTATCTGGAATAGGTGATGGGGAAAATAAATTTGTTTTTAACTTAATATGGGCTTTTATCTGAAGAATATTTTCCCCCTTAAATGAGGATAATATATACAATAAAGGAGAATAAATGTAACTATTGTGCAGAAAACAGGTGTAAATTTATTGTCAATTAATTAATTTCCATTTTTAAAAATATTTTTATACTACAGATAATTTATTTTTATTTTTATTTTTATTTTTTAGTTCTTCTTTCAAGGATGTCTTAATTGAGGAACTTTTATTTCCCATTCTTTTGAATACTGTGTAGCTTATCAGAAGAGATATAATTCTTAGACACATCGATTATTATTTTAACACAATTAGAACTTTTTTTTTTCTGATTTGTCAACTTGACTATCTGAAGCTTCACTCAATCTATGCTGTTGGATTAGATGAAGACTGCTGACAAGCGTTATCTCATTTCAACACTTGTAAGTCACAAAAGTATGTTTCCCAATTCAGGTGCTTGTGGTTTCTGATACAGTTCTGGTGCAAGCAGAACCACGTACCAAACACTGAAGTAGAATCATTACAGCTTTCACTGCCATGCACAGCAATAATAAAGAATCCTAGCCAGAAGTTCGTTCCCTTTTAATGATAACTTCACTAATTAATTGATAGATTCAGCAACATGAGGCCTGGACATTAGAAATTTCATTATGCACAAGAATAAGCATGAATAATCAGGCTTTAAGCTTTATTGAAAGGAAAGCATGCAAGCAGCTGTTTTATTGCTAATAAAGGCTGATGATTAAAATGAATAAGCATTGTAATAGAAATAAACAGCAGGCTTTGTGAATTATGATGTTTTAAAACCATTGAAATCTTGAGATGGAATTATAACCTAGCAAATATTTTCTCATTTTCATATTCATGAACTGGATACATCTATCAGTATTCCACTCATTTTACTGCTGCTGCACTGGCTTGTCCTGTTATCTACAACTACCCTAAGAGAATACCTCTATGTCACACTCGCAACAGCTCTTTTCCTTCTTATTGTTTTGTTTGCATAGAATCATACAACGGTTTGTGTTGAAAGGGACATTAAAGACCATCTGGTTCCAAGCCCCCTGACATGGGCAGGGACAACTTCCACTAGACCAGGTTACTCAAAGCCCGATTCAGCCTGGCCTTGAACATTTCCAGGGAGGGGGCAGCCACAAACTCCCTGGCAACCTGTTCTGTTGTCTCAACACCCTCACAGTAATGAATTTCTTCTTTGTATCTAAATCTACCCTCTTTCAGTTTAAAACCAATACCCATCATTCTATCACTATACTCCCTGATAGAGAGGGATTGTACTGACAGAACTACACTTCCCTTGCCAGCTTTCCTGTAGGCCCCCTTTAAGCATTGGAATGCATCTCTGAGGTCTCCCCAGAGACTTTTCTTCTCTAGGCTGAACAACCCCAACTCTCTCAGCCTGTTCGCATAAGGAGGTTGCTTCAGCCCCCTGATCATCTTCATGGTCCTCCTCTGGAATACCCTCGAGTGGGTCCATGTCCTTCTTTCTGTTGGGGACCCCAGATCTCAGCACAGTACTCCAGGTGGTGTTTCATAAGAGTGAAGTGGAGGGGAAGAATCAACTCCCTCGACCTGCTGGCCACACTCCTTTTGAGGCAGCCCAGGATATGGTTGGCTTTCTTGCCTGTGAGTGCACACCAATGGCTCATTAACAGTTTTCCATCCATTAATACCTCCAAGTCCTTCTCCGCAGGGGTGGTCTTAATCTACTTATTGCCCAGCTTCTATTTGTGCTTGGGATTGCCCTGACTCATGTACAGGACCTTGCACTTGGCCTTGTTGAACTTCACGACCTTTGCACAGGCTCAACTCAGGCCAGTCAATGTCCATCTGGTTGACATCCCTTCCCTCAAGTGTGTCAATGCACCACCCACCTTGGTGTCATCTTGATAAGGATGCACTCAATCCCACTGTCCATGTTGCTGACAATGATGTCAAACAACGCTGCTCTCAGTACCAACCCCTGAGGAATGTCATTAATCACTGCTCTCCTCTTGGACATCAAGCTGTTGACCACAACTATCTGAGTGGTCCATCTGTCAAATCCATTTCTCTCCAATTTAGAGACAAGGATATCATATGGGACAGTGTTAAATGCCTGGCACAAGTCCAAGTAGATGATGTCGGTTGCTCTTCCCCTATCCACCAACGCAGTACCCCATCATAGAAGGCCACAGGATTTGTCAGGCATGATTTGCCCTTAGTGAAGCCATGTTAGCTGTCACCAATCACATCCTTATTTTCCATTTACCTAGCATATTTTCCAGGATGATCTGCTCCATGATCTTGCTGGGCACAGAGGTAAGACTGCCTGGCCTGTAGTTCCCCAAGTCTTCCTTTCTTCTCTTTTTAAAAATGGGAGTTATGTTACCCCTTTACCAGTCAGCAGGAACTTCACTGGACTGCCACTACTTCTCAAATATGAGTGGCTTAGCCACTTCATCAAGAGTTCCTTCAGGACCCATGGATGCATCTCATCAATTCCCATGGACTTGTGCACCTTCATGTTCCTTCATTGATCTTGAACCTGATCTTCTACCGTGGGTGGTTCTTTATTCTCCTAGTCCCTGTTTTTGTGTTCTGCAACTTGGGTGATGTGACTGGAGCATTTTCTGGTGAAGAGCATTCTCCGTATCCTAGGTAACCAGGTCTCCCATTTCCTTCTATAGAGGATCCATATTTTCCGTCGTCTCTCTTTTATCACCAGAGTACATATAGAAGCTTTTCTTGTTGTCTTCCATGTCCCTAGCCAGTTTTAATTCTATCAGGGATTTAGTATTCCTAGCATGATCCCTGGCTGCTTGGACAATTTCTCTGTATTCCTCCCAGTCTATCTGTTCTTGCTTCCAGTCTCTCTAGGCTTCATTTTTATGTTTAAGATTCTCCAGGAGCTCCTTGTTCATCCATTGAGGTTTCCATACATTCTTACCTGACTTCCTCTTTGTCAGGATGCATCACTCCTATCTTGGATGATGTGATCCTTGAATATTAATCAGCCCTCTTTGTGCCCTCTTCCCACCATGCTACTCTACCAAGAGTTTAAAATGTGCTCTCCTGAAGTCCACGGTAGAGAGTTTACTGCAGTCCCTCCTCTCTACCCTAAGGATCTTGAACTCCACCATATCACGGTCATTGCAGTCAGCTTTTCATTCTCGACCAGCCCCTTCCTGTTGGTGAGAACAAGGTCTAATGCAGCACCTCTCCTCGTTGGCTCCTCTATCACTTAGAGAATGAAGTTATCACCAATACATTTGAGGAACCTCCCGGTTTTCTTATGCCCTCCTGTGTTGTCCCTCCAACAGATATTGGGGTCATTGAAGTCCCCCATGAAGACCAGGGTTTTCAAATGTGATGCTGTTCCTATCTGTCTAGGGGTCTCATCAGAGGCCCTCATCCTTTTGGCCTTCCTGGTTGGGTACCCTGTATTAGACCCCCACTATAATGTCTCCTGTCCCTGCCCTCATTTTAATCCTCACCCATAAACTCTCGGTCAGCTCCTCATCCATTCCCAGTTTTGTTTTGTATTTCTGTTAGAATATCTCTTCTGTAGCTTTCTCTTTATCATATGTTGCAGGGTGGTATGCTAGAATTTTGAATGAGAGCTGAAATTACTTTTTATTAATATGAACATGTTCTTCCATCCCTGGAGCTCAACATTATAATGTATATCTTCTTTTGCTTTAATTTCAAAGCTGATGGTACTTAAGGAGAACACCTGAAACAGAGTATAATAGTAGGCAGATTTTCTTATGAGATTAAAATCTGTCTATGGCTATTCTGAAAAAAAAAAAAAAAAAAAGGAAAATTAATTTTTAAAAACACAAACCAAAAATAGTGGCATGAAATTTACTGTCCAGATCAGTTGGTTTACACACACCAGCCCCACCCCCCCTTTCCCTGAGCTTTTATTATTGAACATGAATATCATATGCTGTGGAATATCCCTTTTGTCAGTTTGTGTCAACTGTCTCAGTGATATCCCCTCCCAACCTCCTACTCACCCTCAGCTTATGGACTTCTGAGGAAGGCAGGGGTTTTGAGAGAAAACCTTGATGCCATTCAACCACTGTTCGGCAACAGACAAAATATTGGTGTGTTATCAACGCTGGTTTAATACAAATGCAAAGCACAGCACAATACTGGCTGCTACAAAGAAAGTTAACTCCCACTCAGCCAGAACCAGTATAGTCACAAGGAAATACATGCATTTCTGGCAGATAACTGGGAAGTCCATCAACTATCTTGATCATGTAGAATTCCAATTATTTCCTACTGTCATAAATTATTAAATGTTGTTGTTATGTGTGATATGGGCTCACAATCTAGCATTTAAATATTAAATCAACCTTAATTATTCACATATTCGAACTCCAGATCTACTGACCTGGCATTTAAAGACTTGCTACATCCTGTCATGTGTCAGCATACATGGCAATCTTCTGTTTGACTTTTCAGATAGTTACAGTGAGGTGTTCCAAGACTACTATATTTTGAGTATCCATTTTCAGGTCATCACAAGCTACCAGTATTGAGTTCAGAGATGTTACTGTGCTCATTTGTCATTGAGCAATTCACAGCTCTTAGCTTTGTGTTCATTAGCCACCTCCTAAACTGTCAAATGTCTACTGAAACACTAAAATACATACTCTATTAGAATATTAAAAATAAGTTCTAGCGGGGAACTAATCTCAACATTAGCCCATGGCTATGTAAAAAATAATAAATTAATAAGTAATCAACATTTAATTCTCTGCTGGTAAATTCACACTCACTGAGAAATGTTCTAGTAGTTTCCATTACAATACCCATAATCACAAACCTTACTGTTGGTAGACTAATCACAGAACCTTCCAAACAAGCTGAAGACATGTGAAATGAGGACATTAAAAGACTGTGACAAGTATCAGTTTCTTTAGAATCGCTAATGGGATTTTCCAAGCAATTTGAAATTATTAGTAAGAGTCTTTTTTTTTTTTTTTTTCTGTCTCTCTGTATTTCCCCTTCTGTAAGGAGGTAATGCCCCAAACATTCATCAACACAGAAAACCTCAAGGACAAGCTGTGGCCTTTCTGATTAGTCTAAGGCATGCCACCCAAGGAAGCAGTGTATTGAAGGATACACTCCCTTATGGAGTGTATTGACAAACTTATGTTTTGTTCCCTACTCCCTTATGTTCCCTACTCCCTTATGGCTGTATTGACAAACTCCTTAGATAAGCCTTAAAGGAGGTAAACAGAGTAGACTGAGTGAAATCAAATATTTCTTGTCAAGCACAAGGACCACTAATCACTGGCTCCATTGTGTAACCCAAAGAGGTGGCAGGGACTGATATCAGGTGAGCAATTCTGCTCCAGAAGCTGGATGATTGATCAAGAAGCATAAAGTCAACAAAAATCTGTGGGAACTGAGGAAAAAATAAAGGTGGGGGGGTGCAAACATGACCATTGACTCAACTAGGTAAGGGGGTTGGTGCACCCCACTCCTCCTCAGTGTATGCACAGAAACAATGCCCCATCCTTTTTCCTCATCTCTCATGGAAATGAGTTCATGGAATACCTGTCTCTTTTTGTCTAGTATGCCAATCAGCTGATAAAATGAACTTTAAAAGTGACAGAAAACTTTGTTTTCTCTGTCAGTTGCAGTCCAGCCAGGGCTGGGGCAATGCACAGAAGAAAGACAAGCTCACACCAGTTTGTTGAAGGGGGGACATCACCAAGAGCAAATGCTGCCGCACTAAGTGCAAGCTCCCAATTTATTGCCACCTGTTTACATAGGTTCGTTTTTACTTTTGCATCCTACCGACCTTCAAGTTTTATCTGTTTAGTGCTCACATGCTCACCATGCATTCTGCAAGCAGTGTTCTGGCCTGCTCTTTCTAACACTCGCAACACAGTGTTCCAAATGCTGCCTCAGTTTCCCACAATCACTCTTCTAACCTCGACAGTTTACATTTTTCTAACCACCGGTTCTTAATTCCCACAGTGTGTGCACCCACCGTCCAAGATTACCAGATTATAAAGACAAGTAATAACAACTTTAAAAAAGAAAAAAGCATGTATGCATAAATATATCTTAGCATATAAGTGCATACATGCATACACACACACCCCAGAAAAGTATTTTTAAATTGTAGAGACTGCAAATTAAATCCGTCAAGTTAAAAACTATTATAGATCTTCACATGCTGTAAAATCAACAGAAGTAACAGTTTAATTCCAAACGTCTTCAAAGACTTTATGTTCTATCAGATTTTTTTTTCATCATTTTGTTATGTTTATGTGCAACAAAACTTTTTAGTTTCTTTATTTTAATTCACAAGGAACTCAAATAATACGGAAGATGGTAATGAACTTTTCATTCAATTTTTCCTTGTAGTATATTGAAATGAACAACGATCTTCATTAAAAGTGAAAATAAGGTCTGATGAAACTGAAAATTCTTTAGAATTTTCTGCTCCTTTGTGGTTATCATCCTATCTTCCACTCAGAACAGTTAAGCTACTTGTTTCTAAGAGTAGACTTATTCTGCACCAGGATTTTGTCTTTCAGTGAAGTGAGACCTGAAAGTGTTTGAACATTTAAAAAGAGACAGGTTGTTGCTGAAAGCCAAGGAAATTATTTCTTTAAAATTCTACAGGTACAAGAGAGAAGCAGTGTCATGTTCAGAATCAATTCAAAATCAATTCAGAGACGAGTTATCTGAATTTTAGAGAAGTCAAAAGTAAAATATCCATTGAATAAAAAGGAACTTTTATATAAAGCAGATTTCCAGACCTTGAAAGAAATATGTCATTTCCATTGAATTGCACTAGGATGAAATGGAAAAATCCACATTATCCTCTCCTGACTTCAAAATACAAAGCTCAAAATTTCACCAAAACATAGGCCTAGTGTTTCTCTGATTCCTAAGCTATTCATCCAAACAAGGTAGTAGAAAGAAAGTAAAAACAGATGCTGCTGTCAGGAAGGAAGTTAGGGAAGTTCTTGATAAACCTTGCTGAAGGAAGTACTGGCGCTATTATTGCGCAGTACATTTTCACAAGTACCTACAATATCTTACATGGTTATGTACTGTGGCACTGCTGGTTCACACATTACCACACAGTCTAATATCACTCTTGAGCCTCACTGCAGCTCAATGAATTGCCTTACAAATGATCTCATTTTTTGAGTTAGTATTTATGGAGTATTAGTTCTCATTTTTCTTAGTGGTTTTTCAATGTATGACCTCAAACCTATTACTAGTTTTCAGCACTTCAGAATCATAATCAAGAAAAACCCCACCAAACTCTAAACCCAAAGCAAAACAATACCAGAAAAAACACAAAAAAAACAACCCACCTCAGGATAGAAGTTTGTAAAAAGACCTCTCCTGTAGCTACATGACATATACCTTAGGATGTCTATTTTTTAAACTTTATTGATTATGCTTTGTCAGTCTGAATAGAAAACAATGCAGTGCTATGTTTGCTAAATTGTGCCTCCTTCCTCTTTGCTTTACCGTGACTTCTGAAGATTAATCTGATTATCTCTTCATAAATCTTCAGTATAGCATGACAAGCTTTTTCAGCCTTGAACACAGATTACTTTCCTTTTGTTCTAATTCTTAGTTGTAGAAAGATTTGCTTATCCAAAATGTAGTGAAATTATAGCCTCAGTTAGATGAATAAGTTACTGATGATGAGGATCCTGTCTTTGGTTTGCATGGATGGTTAGTTAAGAGCCTGTTAGAGGGAAAATTTCACTGCAATTTAACCGTATTCTGTTTATTGAGAAATAATCCTGTTTGTTTTAACACTGAAGATGTCTCACAAAAAACATAATCATTTCAGTCCTCATAGCTCCAAACACCTTTTTCAACTAGCATTCAAATCCAGTGTTAAAATAATACTTACGCTGAAAGCTTTTCTTTAGTTTTTTTCTCCGGATTGCAGTACTGTTGTTTCAATGTCTATTGTTTCTCTGTTGTTCTCTCTGTGTCTTCTGGTATTTTTATCCCTTCCTTTTGTTTCTCACATATACATCTCTGATGAAAGTACTATTAACCTGGGTTCCCCTATCTGGGTTTGTTATATTCTGGTGCAGCGTCATGCATACCTTTATTCTGGGGTGGTAATATATATGTACAGTTCATATTGTATATATATCCATAAAGAGTATATATCGCTATTTATACATTCATATATAATGACTCTTTTCATTATCGAGTTTCATAGAGATGATTAATGTTGTTTTATAACAATTTCACAAAAATGGTAGTGGTTATAATCCAATGCCACTTCAAAAAGATGAATCCAATCTAATGCAGTAGTTAGGTGGTCACAGAGAACCACATTCTAAAAATAATTTTTAAAAAAGATTAAACCCAAGACTTAACAAATAACAGTATACATACATGACTGCATATTTGTCATTAACCATTTTATTGCTACAGAATGATGTTCCAAAGTTGAGGGAGCTTCACATTAAATCTAATGACATGATGTGCTAGATAGAAAAAGACTTCAATTTACACAAACATAATTAGATATTTTTTTTCCTCTCAGTCAGAAGACAAATTTAAATGCAAAGAAAATTATTCAGACAGTTTGCTAAATAACAAATAATATGTGCTTTAGTAAAACATTTTATTGTGAAATTGCCCCACCTCCAGTCCCTGAAGTTTAATGATAGATCTGGGTATATTTTTAGCACTGAGTTAGGCCTTGTGACTGAAAAAAAAAATGGACTTTGAGTGTGTAAGAAATATCATTTTTCAAAATCTGTGAAATTAAAACATTCCATATTCACAGCACAAAGCAATAGACCAGACAAAATAGGAAGAGTGAGACACTTAGAAAAAGACAGTCATTTAGATGTAAATCTAAAAATATATTCAGACTATCTGCGCTTCCTCTCATTTAGCTGATTACTTATGGGAAACGATGTGAGTGTTCTTCAGCTGTTAGTAAGTGTTAAGAAGGCAACCACAAGCAATTTTAAAAGTCTCCAAGAAATTTTGTACTTTTTCCACTTCTGAATAAGTTAGGTGACTTTATCAAAATCTCTCTTAATGAATCTGAATGTCTTGTACTTCATTTTCAACATGGGAAATCAGGATATAATTGGTGAGCAAGAATTTTTTAGCAACATTATGTTTTCTTATTCCTTGAGCACACTGGTGTATTCTGAAGCTAATGGTTATGCATATATTTATAGTATTTGTGAATTTTATGTTTTTTTTTAAAAATGTGTAAGGACAGAGATGAGGATGCTTGTAAGAGACTGTGTTGGACTGTGTTTGTCTTGACATTGCTGTGGCACTTCTACCACTTCCTGGTTTCAACATCCTGTTGCCGTGGAGGAGTACGCTCAGAAGGAGATTAAATGTCCCCAAAGAAACTACCGTATCTGCATGAAGCTGGAACAATATACTCGTAGTGCCTACCAAGTTGCGCTTGCACACGAGGCCAGGTGAAGAGGAAATCAAGGTGAGGAAGACGCGTGGATGCTGAAGGCCCCAGGGATGACCCCCAGCACAACTACTGTAAACACCTGGGCATGTGCGCATGGAGGAATATGGGATGGAGCGTATGACAATGAGTTCCATGGAAATGGGCAAACTCTTCAAAGAAATTGTGGGGACTGGGACAAAAGTACTTCTCTCTCGATGGACTTCGACATCACCTGAAAGAACTGCGTACTCCCCTCTCAGAATGCCATATCACCTGCACCAATACTGAGCCAACAGGATGCCACTGATTTTGTGGTCGTGGTATCTGATCTTACTGCATCTCTTCCGTTTGCTTGCTTAGTTCTGACTTTATTTTTCTTCTTTCTGTCCTATTACTATTACCCCTTGTTACTGGAATAAAGTTTAAAAGGTTGTACATCTGACCTAATTTCTGTCTTAGTCTCGCTCTTGGGATCTTATTGAAACCTCCCCCAACATTGGATAGGGCCAATGCTTACTCTGTTTTTGGTTTTGATTTTGGTTTTGTTTTGTTACAGATGACCATACATTGAGTTTTATCAGGAAACTAGACCATCTTCATATAAACCTTCCCAAGAGGTGTTCCTGTAAAATAGTCTTGTGGCATTGGCACACTGGGTTGTTCTCTGCCATGGGAGGTTTTCAAGACCCAATTGCACAAATCCCTGAGTAAGGGTCAGACCTGCCCCTGCTTTGAGAAGGATATTGGAAGAGATGCTCTTTGAGGTCACTTCTAACTTTCCCATGATCCCATAAATTTATGAGAATTATAGATTATTTTTAGTTTATAAATAGTTTGTGCCAGATCATGCTGTACAATCACTCTCTAAAGTCATGGTTCTATGATTCTGTGATTCACTTAATGTAAGGACACTCCAAAATAAAAGGTCTTCAAGTTAGGCTCTTAATTCCCTCAGCACTGATCTAAAGAGAAATATTTAATAAAAATATCAAGACTTAAAAACTCAAGACTTGATGGTTGAACAGAGTTGCTACTAGGCTTAAATCACAGGTGTAAGAAGTCTGTGGAATTTGTAACATTTACTCAGAAAAAATGTTAAGTCAGATAAAACTTGCACAATTTATCCTTGATACAAATACAGATGGCAGTTA
>NW_020799091.1:47041908-47043877 GCF_003259725.1 Athene cunicularia
GTAAGAGAAATTTTGAAAGTTAATGAATAGTAAAGAAATCTTTCTTGCACTTTGCTTGATACTTTTTGTTTTGAACAGCATTTGGACCACTCTTATAGGACCTATATGATATTTTTTTGATCAGATATATCGACAATTTTCTAATTTGCTTGTGTGATTTGTTTCCCAATATTGTGCTTGAAGAAACCAGGGAAAATTACAGACATTTGTTTAAATACGTATCCAATCCTTAAGCAAATAATATTTTACCTGGAAGGTTTAGACCTTCATTCTTAGGGAACAGAGACAATTTATTCATAAGGATGACAGAAATTAGGTCCCGAAACCAGGCTGACTTTGGACTCCATCTATATCAGGTGTTTGTGTGGGTAAGTGTTCATACTTGCTCATATATCCACATATGTATGTATAAAGGTCATTTTTATGCATGCTCTGTGTTTATAATGTCTCTGAAATTCTAAATTAAGAACTTTTCAAGGATATTTTGCTTTTTATGATTAGCTTCCCAGTAATGACATAACCCTGCTGGCACGGCTGATTCAAAATAATTCCTTTTCAAGAAGGAAAGAGGTTAGCACTTAATAAAAATATGCAATAGACAAATGGTCCTTTATGCCGAGATTGTTTATTTCTTACAGTTCCTCTGTCCTGCAGTTCTTGACATATCCCTCCCCCTTCACTATCTCTCTCTTTCTCTCCACTTACTACCTTGGCTTAGTGATTCTATGAGTATAGGTTTCTAAATGAAAAATACTTGATCATGCTGTCACTTTTTATTGCCCTTTGTTTCATGCTAATATTCCAAATACAATGAAATTTTGATGGTTTCAGTTGTATTTGTAGCTTTCATCAAGATACCATTTTATTTTATGTTGGGTGTAGGTGGAAGGGTTTTGGTAGCAGGGAGATGCAGAGCTGGCCTCTGTGAGTAGAGCCCAGTGTCTGCCACATACTGGACACATCTGGTGCCAACCATTTGCACAGGACTCACCACAGGACACAGTGGTGCCCATCAGTCAAGATGGTGGCACCTCTGGGAAAATATATTTAAGAAAAGACAGAATGCTGCACAGACAGTGAGCAGTGAGAAGAGAAGCAAAAAACAGCCCTGAGAACACCAAAGTCAGAAAAGGAGAGGTAGGAGGTGCTGCGTCATGCGAGAAGAGATTCCCCTACAGCCTGTGGAGAGAACCACACCAGATTAAATTGCAGCTCACCATGGAGGACCACACACCAAAGCAAGTGGATATTTCCTGAAGGAACTGTGGTCTGCTGAGAGTCCATGCTGGACCAGATTCTTCTGACAGGAACTGTAGCCAATGGAAGACCTACTCTGGAGCAGGTTTCCCCTGAAGCCCATGGTGATGACCCCTCACAGGAGCTGGGCAAATGTATGAGAAGGAAGGAGCAGCAGAGAGTAATTTATGGACTATCTACAACCTCCTGCCCCCCATAATCCCTGCCCCATCTTGGCATGGGGTAATTAGAAGAGTTGGAAATGAAGGATAGAAACTGAGTTGGGGAAAAAGGAGTGGGGTGGGAATATATTTTAGTTTTGTTTTTGTTTCCATACACCCAGTTCTATTTCGAATAACAAAAATTTAAATTAGTTTTCCCTATGTTGAGTGTCCCTTACCTATGTTGTTATCTCCTTATCTTTATTTTGACCCATGAGATTTTTAATCTTATTTTATCTCCCCATCCTGCTAAGGAGGGAGAGTGAGAAAATAGTTGGGTGAGGGTCTGACAGCTAATCAAGGTTAATCCACTGCAGATTGCAATCTCTATTCCAATGTAACTTTCAATGCTACTCAAAGTATTCATTCTATATCAGGAATTTGAAACTTTAGGTCCTTTTTTTTTTTTTTTTTGTACCACTGAAAGCTTTCAAAGACCTCAATTTGGGAGTGACATGGGGATGGTCACACGATCCTTCACATTTTAATCTGAATAACACCTGTCTCTTATA
>NW_020799091.1:47043927-47049052 GCF_003259725.1 Athene cunicularia
AAGGCAACCACAAGCAATTTTAAAAGTCTCCAAGAAATTTTGTACTTTTTCCACTTCTGAATAAGTTAGGTGACTTTATCAAAATCTCTCTTAATGAATCTGAATGTCTTGTACTTCATTTTCAACATGGGAAATCAGGATATAATTGGTGAGCAAGAATTTTTTAGCAACATTATGTTTTCTTATTCCTTGAGCACACTGGTGTATTCTGAAGCTAATGGTTATGCATATATTTATAGTATTTGTGAATTTTATGTTTTTTTTTAAAAATGTGTAAGGACAGAGATGAGGATGCTTGTAAGAGACTGTGTTGGACTGTGTTTGTCTTGACATTGCTGTGGCACTTCTACCACTTCCTGGTTTCAACATCCTGTTGCCGTGGAGGAGTACGCTCAGAAGGAGATTAAATGTCCCCAAAGAAACTACCGTATCTGCATGAAGCTGGAACAATATACTCGTAGTGCCTACCAAGTTGCGCTTGCACACGAGGCCAGGTGAAGAGGAAATCAAGGTGAGGAAGACGCGTGGATGCTGAAGGCCCCAGGGATGACCCCCAGCACAACTACTGTAAACACCTGGGCATGTGCGCATGGAGGAATATGGGATGGAGCGTATGACAATGAGTTCCATGGAAATGGGCAAACTCTTCAAAGAAATTGTGGGGACTGGGACAAAAGTACTTCTCTCTCGATGGACTTCGACATCACCTGAAAGAACTGCGTACTCCCCTCTCAGAATGCCATATCACCTGCACCAATACTGAGCCAACAGGATGCCACTGATTTTGTGGTCGTGGTATCTGATCTTACTGCATCTCTTCCGTTTGCTTGCTTAGTTCTGACTTTATTTTTCTTCTTTCTGTCCTATTACTATTACCCCTTGTTACTGGAATAAAGTTTAAAAGGTTGTACATCTGACCTAATTTCTGTCTTAGTCTCGCTCTTGGGATCTTATTGAAACCTCCCCCAACATTGGATAGGGCCAATGCTTACTCTGTTTTTGGTTTTGATTTTGGTTTTGTTTTGTTACAGATGACCATACATTGAGTTTTATCAGGAAACTAGACCATCTTCATATAAACCTTCCCAAGAGGTGTTCCTGTAAAATAGTCTTGTGGCATTGGCACACTGGGTTGTTCTCTGCCATGGGAGGTTTTCAAGACCCAATTGCACAAATCCCTGAGTAAGGGTCAGACCTGCCCCTGCTTTGAGAAGGATATTGGAAGAGATGCTCTTTGAGGTCACTTCTAACTTTCCCATGATCCCATAAATTTATGAGAATTATAGATTATTTTTAGTTTATAAATAGTTTGTGCCAGATCATGCTGTACAATCACTCTCTAAAGTCATGGTTCTATGATTCTGTGATTCACTTAATGTAAGGACACTCCAAAATAAAAGGTCTTCAAGTTAGGCTCTTAATTCCCTCAGCACTGATCTAAAGAGAAATATTTAATAAAAATATCAAGACTTAAAAACTCAAGACTTGATGGTTGAACAGAGTTGCTACTAGGCTTAAATCACAGGTGTAAGAAGTCTGTGGAATTTGTAACATTTACTCAGAAAAAATGTTAAGTCAGATAAAACTTGCACAATTTATCCTTGATACAAATACAGATGGCAGTTACTTATATTCTGAATATATTGACACATCTTTATTTATCATTCTCTTTTTTCTATCCAATGACCAATTACCTATTAGTTCACATAATTGAGGGAGGCAAAATACGGAGCAAGACTTAAGCACTGTCATTGTCAAGCTGGGTAAGCATTTCAACTGCTGCTCTGTATTACAAGTGATTTACAGGATACTTGTGGAATACTCACCCATCCAAAATACGAATGCTCTCAGAGTGTTTACTGGATCATTTACTAAGGGAAACTAAGTTTGTAGTTCTTGAAATTGTTATTGACTTAGTTCTGTTAAGCCTCCTGTGTTCTCAGATAAGCATAGAAAGGCAACTTCAGCATTCTGTGGGTGAAACAACTGCATTATTTAGCTACAGTCACAACTAGCCAGAGGTTAATGTGTACATATTTGTATATGGAAGGTATGTCATGATTTTGGGCTTTACAAATAAAACCCAAAGAATTTAGCCTGAAGTCCTGCTCAAGGCATATATGGCTATTTTTCTTTCTTTGCTTTCTTGTTTGTTTAATCTGTCCCTTTCAGTCTAAAGCAAGACCTGACACACCACCTTACAAAAGCGGACAAGTGAATTTAACTAAAGTAATAGTACACAGTGCATCCTAGACAATTACCATTCGAGACAGAAATTCTGATTAAAGACTAGCTGACAGAAAAAATAAACTGTTAGTTTGTGGATGGAAGCATTAAGATCTATGAGTCATGGAGGTTTAGGGCTTTAAGTCTTTTGGAGTTTGCTGTTACCAGGCTGACAACTGTGAATTAAAATGCAAAGAGACACTAGACCATTAAATTGTGAATCAGTGGGCTATGATTCTGATGGGAAGTCAAGAGGAAGGAAAGGATTGCAAGTGGACATCTGCACAGATTTTAATTACATTTTTACTGCATTTGCATTCCTAGTTAGTTATTTAAAACTGAATGGACCAAAGTAGACAATATTTCTTTTTCCTTAGAGTTGTATGCTTTACAGACAAGAAATAACAAGGATGTTCCACACTGCTGTATACAATTAATTTTAAAGTTCATCATATGTAATGAACATACATATACACATATTAGGAACCCCCCTAGCTACCACACTACTGCAAAAATGACATGGGTTGACAATATTAATTCATTATTTGGTTTAAAATAATTGTTTAGATACCAGTTTTCATAGTTTAGATGTTACGCAGTATTTCACACAACTACTGGAATATAAATGGATAAATATACTTAACCTTTTATATTTGAGTTGGGGAAGGGTGAGATGGAAAATACAACTACAATGGCATTAAATGACTAGACAGCAGTAAGTACAATATCAAAACTGTAAAATAATCTATCAACTAGTTTTTATCTCTGGCCATTTTAACAAAGAGCCAATTGAATAATTCATTGTTCTATATGGAAATTCCACAGGCATATAAAAAGAAATGGTTTCAGATTGGAGTTACAGGGAAATTAAAAAATATAAATTCTAAACAAAAATAATCATATTTTTAAAAGACTTTTTTTTTTTGAATGACAGTTCCTGATACGCTACACAGTACCCTCCTATAAATCAGTTTGGGTATACTAAAATGAGTAGAAATGCAGTGTTTTGTATTAACTTTGAATCCAGACTTTTTAAATACAAACATTTTAAACACAGTAGAGCAAATAATACAACATGATTTTCTGAAATAATACAACACGATTTTCTGATTAAATCATTCATAGCATTTTTTTCTTAGAGACTATTGCTTCTGGGTAAAAGAGTTTATGCTGACCGATACAACAATATTTTGGTAGAAAAAACTGCCTTTAGAAACTTGTACCTGTAGGTGTAATATGTGAATGAAGTTTTTGTTACAATAAACAAATTATTAATAATTATTAATTATTCTCTGTAAATTACAGTATTTTTCATTTTTGTCCATGTTCACAAATAGATCTTGCTATTATCAAGTGTTCCAGCTATTTACTGTTAATTCTTTTTTACTCCATGAATTGACAGAAACATGATCTGTGACTGTTCAATATCTAGACTGGAATCTACAGCACTGTTGGTTAACTTCAAGTACTCAAATAAGAAGTGTTTTGGTCTACATGCTCAGATTTTATACTAAACACCTTTTCCTTTTTACAGGAGAAATAGTAATAGAAGGAGAAGTAGCAGGAAAAAAAAAAAAAAAAGGGGGCCTCAATAGTTTTGGAAAATGTTAGGAGTTTCCTGAGGGACTGTTCTTCATAAAATTTAAACTAATGCATGATTCATAGACTGCATGCAAGTTAAATTTAAATAATCTGATCACACTCACAGGGAGTAGCTGCATACATGATTCTAGCTGTGAATGGTACAATCACATTTTGGCCCATACCAGTCTCTTCCCATCACAAAAAATATCTTCCTTTGTTGCTTCTCTGCCATAGTAATAAAGAATGAAAAATTTTGGGAACATAATTTCCCTTGACATTTGCTTCTTTGACTGAGCAAACCATCTAGGCAGCTGTATTGTGCTTAAGGCCATTTGTGTTTAAGATAGAACGGTATGTAGTTTGCAAGGTGTGTTTAATAAAGTGAACAGAGCTCTCAGTGGGCACAATTACTACGATTCATAGAACATAACATGAGCAAGACACGATGCTACATTTTCTTACTGTTTGCAGAACTTACCCCAAAAGTGAGAAAAATGGGCTTTATTTGCTTTAGGCAACTAAATGGAGAGCTCCCACACATACTGCTCACCAGCTGATAAATATTCAGATAAGGTTGCTCCTTGTTCAGTTCCAGCTGTTAAAGTTAGTCCACTGTTCACAGAATACCCACAGGGGTGTAAGAGAAATTTTGAAAGTTAATGAATAGTAAAGAAATCTTTCTTGCACTTTGCTTGATACTTTTTGTTTTGAACAGCATTTGGACCACTCTTATAGGACCTATATGATATTTTTTTGATCAGATATATCGACAATTTTCTAATTTGCTTGTGTGATTTGTTTCCCAATATTGTGCTTGAAGAAACCAGGGAAAATTACAGACATTTGTTTAAATACGTATCCAATCCTTAAGCAAATAATATTTTACCTGGAAGGTTTAGACCTTCATTCTTAGGGAACAGAGACAATTTATTCATAAGGATGACAGAAATTAGGTCCCGAAACCAGGCTGACTTTGGACTCCATCTATATCAGGTGTTTGTGTGGGTAAGTGTTCATACTTGCTCATATATCCACATATGTATGTATAAAGGTCATTTTTATGCATGCTCTGTGTTTATAATGTCTCTGAAATTCTAAATTAAGAACTTTTCAAGGATATTTTGCTTTTTATGATTAGCTTCCCAGTAATGACATAACCCTGCTGGCACGGCTGATTCAAAATAATTCCTTTTCAAGAAGGAAAGAGGTTAGCACTTAATAAAAATATGCAATAGACAAATGGTCCTTTATGCCGAGATTGTTTATTTCTTACAGTTCCTCTGTCCTGCAGTTCTTGACATATCCCTCCCCCTTC
>NW_020799091.1:47049102-47094535 GCF_003259725.1 Athene cunicularia
TTTTTTTTTTTTTTTTTTTTTTTTTTTTTTTTTTTGTACCACTGAAAGCTTTCAAAGACCTCAATTTGGGAGTGACATGGGGATGGTCACACGATCCTTCACATTTTAATCTGAATAACACCTTGGAGTGATCTGTTCTGTAAACTTTGAATTGCTTCTCTTTGGAATACTTCCAGTAATGACTGGCAGGGAATTTCAACTGTGAAACTTGAAATAATTTTATGGCTATTTTTTAAATTACTGAAAAACATTATACAAAAAATTGTTAGAAGCTACAGTTTCTCAATATTAATATATTCCATCCTTGATTAGTTTAGATGATACATGGACATCATAAATAAAAGGAAGGACATATTTGCAAACTCATACTTCAAGGAGTAAAAATTAGAGGAACAAAGTCACAAATATGATATTTTAATGTTTAATTTCTCCTAGAGACTTTTCATTCTCTTAGTATCATATTGACTGATATCCTAGTGTACAGACCAAACATCCTGCCTACCTTCGTGGTATCTGAAGAGATACATATATGAGAAGTATATTATCACTTTAAAACATTCATGTTTCATCTTGTTATTGTGGAGAAAATTATCTTTAGTGAAGCAAATTGGTGAAATTTCTAGGAACATTAAATGACTGAAGTCAGAAGGGACCTCTGGAGAATACCTGGTGCAATCCTTTGCTCAAAGCAGAATCACATAGAGCAACTTGCTCAGGACTGGTTTCAATCAAGTCTCCAAGGATGGAGTCTCCACCATCTCTCTGGGCAACCAGTGTTTAATAACCCTTAGAGTAATAAAGGTTAGGGTTTTTTTTTGTGTGGTTTTTTTTTGTTTTGTTTTGTTTTGTTTTTGTTTTTGTTTTTGTTTTTTACATTTTGTTGGCATTTTCTGTAGTTGTTTATCCAATTAGTTTGATAAAATATGGTGATTGTAGTTTTTTGTGTGCATTCAAGTAACTTCTGAATAATTGGGTAAGTCTCTGTATACGCTTGCAAATGGTACAAATGACTGTCAGTTCTACAATGATGTTGGTTACCCATAGTATTAAATTTTGGTTCCTGTGTTATAAAAGTAATCGTGATTTGTTCACCCTAGAAGAGAGAAACTAATGGTGGAAATGCCCAAGTGTACAGTTCATGAACACTTAGACTGAAATCTGTTTGCACTAACATTCAGAAAATGCCTAATAAATAATGAATATCACTCAGAATTTCAATCTGGATAGGCACTGAAACTCATAAATGACAGCATTTCTAAAACTATTGGATAGAAAAGACCCCTCAAAACTTACCTCTCTTGTGGATATTTACTTCTCTGAAGAATAACAAGAGTAATTTACTTCATGGATAAGCACACAGAGACTAAGTAAAAATTCTTTACTTGTTGGACAAGCCCCATCTGACAACCTCAGATTATTTGTTCATGGCAAGAAAGTGTCAAGTGATATGAGAATCTTTATTCACATTAAAAAAAAAAATTGCCTTTTTTCTACTACTCAGTTTTTGAAACATGCTTTTGTTTATACTGAAAATACACAGTAATGTTTTAATGTTTGCAAATACACTGACCCAAAGAACATATAGAGTTGTACACTGTAAATCAATTAATTAAAGTTTAATCGTGCATTTATGATATCCCAATATGTAGCTATGGAGCTCACAATATTGCAATAATAGAAATAGTCTGAACAAAATATTTTGGAGTCTTTCTTATGGTAATACTTGAATTCCAGTATGAATGTCTGTGAGACAGTTCATCAATTTTTACATGTTAGTATTTATAAATTTTAAATCATTTGTTCTTTTAAAAATATCAGTTTCGATTTTTTGTGTTTTTCTCTTTAATATGCCCAGTCACAACACCTGCAAAAACATCTTTTCTGTAATTCAAGTGGCAAAACTAATTATAAACTCTGGACTGAAATAAAAATTATTTTGTATATTATGACTTAGTCTCAGAAAAGTGTCTATGAATTAAAAATTTAACCAGCTATTTGTACCTCTCTAATTACCAACAATTTTGATTCTCACAAACTTGTTTTAAAAGAAAAAATGCAACTTTGAGTATTGATGTCTCAAAATACTCTTCTGTTCATTTACTAAAAAATATAAGTGAAAATTTATACTGGTTGGATCTGAAATCTGAGGAAATGTTGAATAATATTTAAAATTTTATATTAATTATATTAAAGCAGATTTATAAGTGCATAACATGAAATTATTTTATTAATAGTATATCCATTAACCAAATGTAACTATACAACACATACATCTTTACTAACTCTTCTGTTTCTTTAAATAATGCAAAACAATAGCTGCATCTTAAGCTCTGCTTAAATTCAAATTCCTTGTGATAACCACAGCTTGTGAGTTGTGAGAGCTGTAGTGTAATAGCTAGAAGTCACAGAGTATGTTTTTCACCCATTTTCCACAGTTCATTTGCATGAACTGAAATGGTCAGAATAGTCTGAGGTGAGAACTACTGATTGCATTCCTAGCTAGAGGAAGTGTTCATTATAAACTCAATAATCAGTCATGAGATAGCAAGCTATTTGACCTTTAAGCTGTTATGGTTTAGCATTAACCTCCACAAGTGTTACAATCACTGTTTAAATATGTGTAACTGATGTACAGTGTATGTATCAGATCCATTATCTTTTCAAACTGACAGATCACTTCTAAGTCACTTATCAAGATTATAATTTTTTGAGGATACTAACAATGTTAAGAATTTTAATAAGAATCTCATCACTAGAGTGATGAATGGAGAGTAGCTTTGTTCTGGAGAAAGGTATTTGTTTTATAGTTGACTTAATTTTGAATTTGCTAAAGATTTCAGGTCTTGAAAATGGCCAAGTATGTGCTTGACTGTTGGAACTGTGTAATGTATACTTCACATAATTCTGAACTCAGACATGTTGATTTCTTTATGTAGATTTCACAAAAGCTTTTTATCAGGAGAATCAGAAGATGGGTTCATGTATTTTTCACTAAAGGAAAACAAAGAAACAATACTCAAAGGCACGTGAAGATAAAGACTTAAATTTTTTAGCTTAATCATATAGGGTTGTCTACTTTTTCCATTTTGGTAAAGAATTTATGGAATTCTGCAATAAGTTTACTTTTCATATATGGGATACAGTTTCAATCCATCCCCTGTAACAGACAATTTTCTACCCAAAGTTCAGCAGAGTGCTTGACATATTTAACTACATATTTTAAAAGGATACCATATTGTTCTCAGAGCTCAATTCAGTTTTCTGTAAGTCTTCAATGTCCTGTTTTTGGAAGAAAATTTATTCTTTACTGATAAACCTGAGATGAGCAAAAGTAAACTGTGCAAATTGTAACTGTGTCCACAATATCAGGCTCTTCATCTGAAGAAATGTACTGTTTTTTTTTGGGATAGAGTTAATTTTCTTTATAGTATCTTGTATGGTGCTATGTTTTGGATTTGTGACCAAAACAGGATTAATAACACAGGGACGTTTTAGCCATTGATGAGCAGTGTTTATATGAGAGTGTTCAAGGTGTTTTCTGCCTCTTACATTGTCCCATGAGTTAGTAGGCTGGGAATGCACAAGAGGTTGGGAGGGGGTGTGATTGGGACAGCTGACCCCAACTGACTGAAGAGATATTCCATACCATATGATATTACGCTCAGCAGTAAAAATGGGGAGGAAAGTTTCCCAGGATAGTATTTCCTTAGGGACTGGGTAGGCATTGGTCAGCTGGTGATGTACAATTGTTGTGGGGGTTTTGCATCATTTATTATTCTTCGTCTTGATTTGGTTTGGGGAAGGTAAGAGGTTTGGGTGGTTTTTTTACTTGTTAAACTGAATGAGTGAGTGGCTGTCTACCAGGGTTAAACCACAACAAGAAAGCATGAATTTTAGTTATGGACAGGAATCAAAATATCTAAAGTGTCATGTTGTCAAAAAATACCAAACTGTTTTGTTTAAATGTGTCCAGGAAGGCTTTCTGACACTTATCATCTACATAACATTCTCTTCCTCAGGACATATGTCTAGTTGCTTGTCTTATGACATCTGCCATATTCAATATTCTAAGTCAGACAATGTTTATGTAAACATTCAGATGAAAGTGCAGGAGTCTCTGTACCAGAATTGTGTAGACATTTGGGTTGATTTTTGAATGTAGATGCAAATAGTATATTTGAGACACTTGTTATGGTCAGAGGATCATCATGTCTGCTTATTCCTATTTACACCATAGGACTGAGACAGAAAAGATTAATCTTCCTTCTGGAAGCTGAAATAATATGAGTAAGTTTTAAATATTATTTTGAGAATGAGAAAGCATTCATCAAACTGAAGATTGTACTATTCAAATGCTTTTTCAATTTCCTGGATAAGTTGCAACATGTCTTTAAACTGTGACCTTATAAAATTCAGGACTGAGAACATCTATTCTTTTGGCTTGTCTTCCACATCAGTAACTACTGGAAACTTTTCTTCATCTTTAATGAGAATGGTTCATGGATGAACATCTGGTAAGCAAATTGTCAGCATTGTAAGCAACATTTAAATACTTTTTTTTCAACAAAATTTGGATGTTGTCTTCAGACATTTTGAATGGCTAGGCCTGCATTAAGATTCAACTGCTGACATCATGTATTGTTTTCTACCATTTAAACAGCAGCTGCCCCAAATTCTCTGAATACTATTATGTGCATTATTCTTTTGTAAGAAAGCCAGTCAAATGAAATGCTACATCTTTTTAGGTTAGTAAAAAATTCTCATATCTCTACAATGAATATATAAATATATGTATATACACTGACATGCAGTGACTGGTGTTTATAACATAGATGAGAATTTACCGGATCTTAACTACCAACAGCACTATTTAAAGCTATTCATAGAATTCATATGACATTTTAATTTCATTTTATATTTTATTCATTCTGTGAATGATTCTGGCACAGCAACAAGGACTAGTAAATTAATAACAAAAATAAATATGAAATAATGGAGTTCACAACACAATTATCCAGAACAGAGTAGGGCTGTTTTTACAATTGATTACCAGCCCAGTCAACAATCCTTTAGAAAAAAACACTTTTCAAATAATTAATTACATCCAAATTCCTGCTCTGTGCAAAAAAGGGAGTACATTATATATGGGAAGTTTCCAAAACATTGTCTTAGTTTAAGTAAAATCTTGAGTATCTATGCAAATCACAGCAGTTATTATGAGTCCAGTTAAAATAATATTGATAATTATTGTCAAAATACTACAGGAAAAACTCATTGACAATACTTCCCTAAAAACTTACACAGAAGAAAACCTAATAACTACCCTTTTCTTTACGAGTGTACTCATATCTCCCTTTTCTTTCTTCAGGGCAGTTAGAAACACAAATAGCAAACTGAAGATTTCAGGATAAGAGATTTTTGCTAGTTCAGGGATGTAGTAAGCAAGATTTCTTAGGAAAATTTCTACCTTGAAAGGTGAAGATTCCAGGACACCTGGTCAGTTTTGAAAGACAGATTTCTCAAAGCACCTTTCTGCAGGTCTGGTCTGAATCAAATCATCACCCAGTCTGTACTAATATTGGGGATTGCCCTGACCTGGGTGCAGGACCTTGTATTTGGTCTTGTTGAACTTCCCAGTGTTGACAGACTTGGGGACTCCAGAGTTAAATAAGATATATGAAAATCTAGGCAAATGGATGGGAAGTATCAAATTGTGCTAAGGTGGTGAGTTCATTCAAGTTGAGAGGATGTTCTCTATTAATTTGGGGGCAGGTGAAGGTCTCCAATGACTGGAAAAATGCCAGTGCGATGCCCATCTTCTAAACAGGACAAGAGAGAGGATCTACAGGTCAGTCATCATCACCTCAAACTGTGGAAAGCTTATGGAGCAAATCCTCCTGGAAAACATTTCCAACTTTTTCAGACACATGAAGGACAAGAAGGTGGTTGAGAAGTGACAAAATTCACAGAAGGAAAATTGTGCCTGATAAACCTGTTTGACTTCTATGATACATAGTGTATAAATAACTGTCTGGACCATTGTATTGGGTTTGTGTGTAGTGGGATTTAGGTAACAGATGAGGGGTTACAAGTGTGGCTCCTGTGAGAAGGTGCTAGAAGCTTTCCTGGCACCAAGTCGGACCCACCTCTGGCCAAAGTCAAGCCAATTAGCAATGGTGGTGGTAGCGCCCCTGTGAAAGCGTATTTAAGAAGGAGAACTTGCAGAAGAGGAGGAGTTGTGAGGGACATACCTATGCAAACACCGAGGTCAGTGAAGAAGGAGGAGGAAGGGTAGGTGAGCCAGAGCAGAGACTCCCCTGCAGCCCATGGTGAGAGATCAGGCTGTTCCCATGCAGCCCATGGAGGTTAACAGTGGAGCAGATGCCCACCTGCAGCCCATGGAAGACCCCACACTAGAGCAGATGACTGCACCCAAAGTAGGCTGGAATTCTAAGAGAAGCCCGTGCTGGGGCAGTCCTTTGCTGGGAGAACTGCAGCCCACAGAAGGGACCCATGCTGAAGCAGTTTGTGAAGACCTGCACCCCATGGGAAGGACTCATGTGGGAGAAGTTTGTGGAGGCGTGTCTCCCATGAGAGGGGCCCCATGCTGGAACAGGGGAAGAGTGTGAGGAGTCCTCCCCCAGAGGAGGACAGAATGGCAGAGACTACAGGTAATGAACTGACTGCAACCCCCATCCCCTGCATCCCTTCATCACTTGGAGGGAGGAGATTGAGAAATTCTGAGCAAACCTGAGCCCAGGAAAAAGTTATGGGTGAGGAAAAGGTGTTTTTAAGATGTGATGGTATTTCTCACTATCCTGCTCTGATTTGCTTGGTATATTAGTGATGGAGGTGTTCAAATTAAATTGATCATTTTTCTTTTTCCTAAATTGAGTCTGTCTTCTGCCCATGACCATAACTTGTGAATCATCTCTCTCTGTTCTTATCTCAGTCCCTAAGACATTTGTCCTCTGTGGGGGAGGAGTGAGAGAGTGGTTGCATAGTTCCCAGTTGCCCTATGGCAACCACAAGCATCATTTGGCTCAAAAGTCATTTGGCTCAACCATTTGGCACAGGAAAGACATGGATGTATTGGAATGAGAACAGCAGGCTGTCAGCAGGGTCAGGGTCTGGACTAGCCCATAATGTACAAGGAGAGGCTGAGCTGAATTTGTTCAGCTTATGGAAGAGAAGACTACAAATGTATCTAATTCTGTTTTCAGTTAGCTAACAGACAGTGGTAAAGCAATAGATTCTTCTTAGAGGTGCAGAGTGATAGAATGAAAAGCAACAGACACAGGTTGTTAACACAGAAAAATGTGTTCAGACTTCAGAAAAACATTCTGCACTCAATGAAGGTGATTAAGCATTGCAACAGTTTACCTATGAAAGCTGTGACATTTCCATACTGAGTAGTCTAATTTTGAAGCTATCTCTACTTTGAGTAGGAGAGGTTAGACCAGATAGATTATTGTGACATGTCCTCTGTGTTAAGTGAGAATTATATTAGTCTACCCCAATGACAAAATGAGTTAGCAATTAAAGTTTATAAACAAATAGAAACCTGAAATTAGATAGAAGAATACTGAAATATATGTCCAGTATTTCAGTGTTTAATAAAAATTATTTACATCTGAAATTGTGAAAAAAAGTGATGAGCAATAAACACAGATATAGAATGATAAAAAAAATATCGTTCATTATATAGTTTTGTCAGTTGTTTCATTCATACTCAGCTAGGAAACAAAATGAACAAAACAAAAAAATGTTATTCATGCTATCTTGCTCATGGTTATATTCAAAGTGCTGAAGACCACTTCAGAAAAAAAAAAAAAAAAAAAAATATAGTGGGATATATAAATGTAACATTTTTGAGAACATCCTAGTGTATTTGAATACAAAGTGTAGATCTCTGGCATAATGACACCAGAATCTAAATTTAGCTGATCTGTTAGCCCTCCTGCCTCACTTATTCACAAAGCTGTGATCTGTAGAAATAATAAACCAGAGATAAACAATATTTTATCTAGACGATAGCTAGTTTTCCCATTTTCAGACTCAATAGATTCCTACTACTTATAAAGCTCTCCCCAAATTTTTGTTCCATACTTAAATTATGGCATTTTTTTTATCCATCAGCTATCATAGAATCATAATAGGATGGTTTTGATTGGAAGGTTACAAATCCTTTGCTGGGGCACCTTCCACTTTCCTCAAAGCCCTGTCCAACCTGGCCTTGAATACTTCCAGGGATGGGGCTTACACAAATTCTCTGAGCAACCTGTTCCAGTGTTTTACCACCCCCATTGTAAAGAATTTATTTCATATGTCTAAATCTACACTATCATGTATGTTACCTCCTTGCTCTTCATTTCTGTCACTGACAGATTGAATTGGAGCGACAGAAAGATTCTATACATACATACGAGTGTATGCATCTATAAATATTTTTCCCTAGATGCCTCTACATGTCTAACGCACCTACTACAACATGCTCAGTTATGATTTGAGGATGTAACATCTATTTTACCTAATACAGAGTCCTCTGAGTGTTTTAAGGATGCACTTTGAAACTGTATTAGATATTTCATTATGATAAATTAACTATGTCTATAATAAAGAGATAATAAAAATAATTTACTAACAATTATTCACATTTCATTCCCCTAAATGGTTGACATTTGGGAACTGTTCCATTGTTGAAAAGATTAAGTAAAAAAAAAAAAAAAAAGAAAATCACTGAAGAATGGCACAGGTAATATGATTTAAAATTAACTAACATTAACAATTATTATTGCTTATTAAAATGTATGGAATTGACACATAAAGTTTACATGAAGAATTATTCAGCAATATTAATCCCTCAATGTTTTCAGTTTATGTTGCTCTTCTGTAAATCATCTAAACATACACATGCTTGCTCAGTCTTCCACAGCTGGAATCTGTACTGGACATAGAGAGGCTTTATGTTTTCCAAAAGAATCCACTTGTGAAACAGAAATATTTGTTTCTGCTTTAGTAGTTTAAATTCATCACTAAAGGGTGCCGTTTGTTTTTGTCTTTGGAATGTTTCAAAAGGGGTTCATGACAAACCTCGAAACTCATGGAGAAATTTTTACCTTCATGATTTTATTATGTCTGAAAACCTGATACTGTGTGTTTATCTTCATGTTCTGTTTGCATTTCGTGAAACCATGAGGTTTACATTTAATTGTCAATCTTACCTCTTATTAAGACATAAATATTATTACTTACCAAGAAATTTGTTGTGGTTTAACCCAAGCCAGCAATAAGCAACACGCGACTGCTCACTCACTCTTCCCCTCTCCCAGTGGGATAGGGAGCAGAATCGTAAGAAAGGTAAAATTTGTGGGTTGAGATAATAAAAGTTCAATAAAACTAAAATGAAGTAAAAAATATTAATAAAAATAGCAATAATAAACTACTACTACTACTACTACTACTACTACTATATTGAAATGGATTATAACACAAAGAGAAAGAAATAAAACCCAAGAAAAAGCAAGTGATGTGCAATGCAATTGCTAACTACCTGCTGACTGATGCCCAAACAGAGATCTGCCCCTCCTGGCCAACTCACTCCAGTTTATATACTGAACATGACTTTTATAGAATGGCATATCCCTTTGGGTAGTTTGAGTCAGCTGTCCTGGTCATGCTCCCTCCCAGCTTCTTGTACAGATGCTTGCTGGTAGAGCATGGGAAACTTAAAAATCCTACTGTGCTACTTAGCAACAACTAAAACATCAGTGCGTTATCAACATTATTCTCACATTAGATCCAAAACACAGCACTGTAACAGCTACTAGAAATAAAAATAACTCTATCACATCCAAAACCAGGGCAAAAGTAGAGGTACGAGTAATTCAGATGGCTCTGTATTTCTTTTTCCTTCCTAGGATATATGTTACTAATAACCCTATCTTAAGGTTGTAGTATACTAAAGAAGAATCTTTATTCAATCATTCTTATGGAAAAGAAAATAATTTTTTGCATTTCAACTAATTTTAACCAACTACAGCTTATAATAATGGTTTGGGTTTGTGGTTTTGTTGTTGTTGTTTTTGTTTGTTTGTTTGTTTGTTTGTTTTTTACCTGTTAAATACCATGATAAAGAATCATTATGCCTATGACAGGTAAAAAAAAACCCAACCAAAAAACAAAACAAAAAAAAAAACCCCAATGCAGCTATTTCTTTTTCATTGCTTTTTAATGTAAAATCATAGTCTAATTTATATATATTTTGAGTGGTGTGGTCTTTCTCCTCTCTGCTTTCCTTTTTTCTTTGCTTCTCCCTCCCCCTCTTTTTTTTTTTTTTTTTTCCTCTTAGGCATTTGGATATAATGTGTGTTCTATAATAAACACTACCAGTTCTCTGTGATTTTGCTTCTTCTGGTTCTCAGAGCACACTGGAAAATTTTGATATTTTAGCAAGCCTACTTCTGAATTTCAACACACCTAAAGCTGTCTCTCACTCTTCCTCATCTGACTTACACTTGACACCAATACAGCTTCCTGTTTGTTCCTTGCTGTTTTTCCTGAGGTTTCCAAAGTAATTTTCAATTCTTTTAGATGAGTCTGTGCTCTCCATCTGATGAAAATGCCATAACTGACATGAAAAAGTCAGCACTTATCGTCGGATATTTATAGAACAACTATTTCCAGTTTTAAATATGGGGCTATTCTTTATGGCTTCAGGTCCCGCTGAATGGAAATTGTTAGCAAACACGAATTTTTGGAGAACTGTTGATCATTTAGAATAGCACAAAATTATTCAAAATACTCTGTGCTTGGATTCTTTGAGGCATTCATTCACTACTTCACAGAATATTACTTGTAATACACCTTTTAAAAAAATTTTAGGAAGAAAATAACTACTTATGAATGTATTTCACGAAAGAAATATTGCTATGAAGTAATTTGACATTAGATCACAGAATTTATCATGACTTCTACCATACCAAATGTTTTACTTAAAGCTCAGTTTCAAAAGTCATGAGATCATATCAAACTCTAAAAATATATCTTTTCGTATAAAAATAAAGTGTGATTCAAATGCACAATAAAGATTCTCATGAAAGAAGATGACTCCAAAATCTCATGAAGACTCCAAATCTTGGTGACTTCAGTTTAGTTGCCAATTTTGTGATATTCTTGACTCATAAATTTCATTGTGGAAACTACTGACAGAACAGTAAATAGTAAACTGTTCATTACATTAAATCACTTTGTACAAGTGGACCTGTAAGTTATTTTAGGTATAGATATAGATTTAAATGTAACTACTGATATAGATATAAATGTATGTATACATGGAGAGATTGCCACAAATTAAAATGAAAAATTAATTATTCAGATTTTCAGTTTAATTTGGCTCTTATAATATAGGTACATTACAAGAATGAAGAAAAGGAGTAATAGCATAACATGAAAACAAGAGTATCTCACTTGTATGACCAGCATGAGAATAATAATGTAACCATATTGACTAGGATCCTTCTAATAAGCCAGTAAGGCTTTAATCGTGGAGAAATTATGTTGGAGGATAATGCTGGCAATTTAAAATGTTGAACAGAACTATCTGAGCTGTGTGGTTCACATAGATAACACTAGTTCTTTACAGTGTTTGCCATAAATCATGTTTCTTTAACCCAAGTAGTTTCATTATACTAACTCTATAATTAAATTATAACATTAGTATGCCAAATTTACATATTCCAAAGAAAAGTAATGTTGTTTTACTCCAAAAATGTTAAATAGAATTTTCAAAATGAATATTTATTAAGTATTGTGAAGTAGATTTGATAATGTTTTTTAAATGTGCAGCTTGTCTTTACAGTTACAGCATTATTATTATGTAAATTGGTGTATTGAGCAGTTGGAGAAATGCAGCTTCCCGGTTTCCTATCAATGTTAATGAGAGACTAATGAAACCAGTGTGGGGGGCACAGACCTTTGCACTCCCACTGTTCCAATATGAATTCACATATGCACATGTACTGGTTTTACATGGCAAGGTTTTGGTAGCAGAGGGGCTGCAGTGGTGACTTCTCTGAGAAGAGACAGGAATGCCCCCATGTGGGACAGAACAAGTTTCAGGGGGTTTTAGTTTTGCTATTATTTCTTGCTATCCTACTCTATTATTATCTGGCAATAAATAAAACAAATTTTCCCCCAGTCAAGTTTGTTTGGCCAATGATGGTAACTGGTAAGTGTTTTCTTGTCCTCATCTGGACCCACAAGCTTTTTACCTTATTTTCTTTCACTGTCCTGCTGAAGAGGAGGAGTGAGAGAGCAGCTGGGTGGGCATCTGGAGGCCAACCAAGGTCAACCCACTACAACACATCTGTTCTGTATAAACATAATCATTATGTTGTTCTGAGGCAGTCCTCTATAGTTCGTGCTCTTGTGAGCAAGTGGTTCTGGTGGAGTACTAGGCTTTTAATAGCATAAGATCTTTTCAAGGAACTAGGCAGTTGTTTAAGGAAAATATTGGATCTTATGATTTATAAAGCATTGCAGAATGTTGTGCAATGAGATAATATATAAAGTGATATATGTTGCAGAATCACGGAATCATCTATATTGGAAAAGACATTCTGCAATGCTTTATAATAATAGAGTAGGATAGCAAGAAATAATAGCAAAACTAAAACCCCCAACTGGGTGTCATCTGCAAACTGACTGAGGGTGCACTCGATCCCCTTGTCTAGATTATCAATAAAGATGTTAAACAGGAGTGGCCCCAAAACCGAGCCCTGGGGGACACCACTTGTGAATGGCCACCAACCACATTTAACATTGATTTATATTGTTCTGGAAAGTTCATTATCTGTGTGTTCTGATGATTGCACAAAACTGGGAGGAGTGACAGATACACCAGAGGGTTGTGCTGTCATCCAGAAGAACCTCAAGAGGATGGCGGGAACTTCAGGAGGGTCAACAAGGAAAAGTGTAAAATCTTTCACCTGTGGAGGAACAACACCATGCACCAATATATGCTGGCGACTACCTAGCTGTAAAACAACTTTGCAAAAAAGGACCTGAAAATCCAAGTAGATACCAGTAAAACATGAAACAACAATGGTAAAGAAGGTTAATGGTATCCTGGCTGCATTAGGAGGACAGTTGTTAACAGGACAAGGGAGATGACCCTTCCCATCTGCTCAGCACAGGCTGGGCAATGAGTAGATTGAGAGCAGCCCTGTGGAGTAGGACTTGGGAGTACCAGTGGGTGTAAAACTATGAGCCAGCTATGTGCACTCACAGCCCAGAAAGCCAGCTGTGTCCTGGGCTGCAGCAAAGAAGCGTGACCAGCACAAGTCGAGGAAGGTGATTCTGCCCCTCTACTCCACTCCCATAAGACCCCACCTGGATCAAATATACTTAAACCATACACAAAAAATAATTTTCTATATTTATTCTATGTAACAAAAATTGAATAATTGTTGAGATACTAGGAAACATGAGTTAAACATGGAATCTTACTAAATAATTCCATTTTGCTTCTAGTTTTGTTTCAGAAAGGAAAGATTGTTTTGAATCAATTTGGTTAAACATTTTCCATCACACAGAATTCCAAAGACAAACATTTCTAGAATTTTATTAAGTTGAAAGTTATTACATGGATATTTGTTGTTTCATTTCCTTTCTTCTTGCTTCTTGCAGTTTCCATAAAAAATCCTATATACTGTACAGGTAATTCTTCAGATAAATAAATTTGCAGTGCTATCAAAGACTGAATTAAATTCTGAGTTAAACCATGCCTGCCAGTTGTTTCCAGCTATTTGATAAACCAGTTCTATTCAATTTAAATTCCATTCTCATTAAAAAAAAAAAAAAAAAAAAAATGTGAGAGGCAGAAGCAATAAACAGTTTTTTTTTCTTCAGTGTTCCTTTTCTGGAAGAAAAGAAAGGAACATTGGGAATCTGCAGAAACAGTATATTATAGCACGAACACTGTGGAGGTTCTAAAGTTGTTGTCATTCTCATGTCAATGATGTTTTAAAGGAAAGATATATGACTATGCCGACAATCAACAAAATCTCTCAAGTTTATGAGTTAAAAAACAAATCAGTCAAAATATGTTTTAATACAAATACTTACATTTTATAGCTAAAATCACAATTTCATTTTATCAACTCAATGTAGAGTGATACTAATTCTTAAACCTGTATTTTGTACACCAGCTAGGCAGGAATTTCTAGTTTAGTTTCTGTTGAGGGTAATCTAGTGTAGAAGGTAAGTAAAATATATACTTCCAAAATATAAGAAAAAAATATATTTCTTTACAATGATTTGGGATATTTTTAATAAACGGAGAAAAAGAGAAAGGTCATAGATAAATGGTTGTTGGGTGTTTTTTTTTTTTGTTTTTTTTTTTTTTTTTATGATTAGCTCATTTTCCATCTTCCCATATTCATAACCTACATATTTCTGCAGAGGATTCCACAGACTACTATCTTCAGCATACCTGATTGCTTTCCTCAAGTGAGGCATAAAATTCATTTTCTATCCATAACCTTCACTGACTTTGGCTGGTATAACATTCAAAGAAGAAAAATGTTATTTATATTGTTGTCACTATCATTAAATAATAATTTTGAACTTATTTGAGTATCTTCTAACAGAAGAATTAGATAAAATGGAAATCAAAGTATCTAACTGCATGAAAGACTCTTTGGGTTGGGTTTTTTTCATGGAAAGCTAACCACAGAATACATTTAAATGTGTATCAATAATATTTAGATTTTAAACACAATTAAAAGTTTCCATTTATCAATCTATATTCATATATAATATGCATCTTTGAGCATGGGTGTATTAACACAGAGACTAATTATGTAATTTTTAATATTTTATTTACTAGTGAACTAATTAACCTTGGAAAAAAAAAAATATGCGCCTATTGGGTTATAATTCTTGTGAATTCTTATGAGTTCAAGAATAAGCTCTGTTTTGATTTCCTCATTTCCATACACAGTTGTCTTGACAGATAGCTCACATTTTATGAAGCTACTTCATGCAGACATTGTTTAAGGTAAAGTTGGCTCTTGAAGATAAGCACATGGAATGAAGCAAATTTTTTGAGCACATTGTTTAGGAGAAAGTTGTGGTTCAATTTTTAGATAACACAGAACGACTAATTTGCCTAGCAGTTTGCAAGACATCCTGTGAGCTGAGAATGTGCACCTAGTATTTTATGTTGTAGGACTGAATCAAATGTTGTATGTGATCTTGTATAATGACCAGAGTCCCTGTTTTTCAGTATCTACTTCAGGGTTGCCGTCAGAATATTTTTTCCTCCCCTTCTTTACAGAATTAATTTCTGGTGGAAAAATAGTTTTAGTAGAATATTAAAAAGCAATAAGGCAAATCTTCTGTTTCTAGAGGACTGTATTATGTCTTACAAGAGACTGGAAACCATTTTTTTCTGTTTCCTGTACTATGCTTGATTATTCACTTTCTTAGGAATTTAGTCCTTCTCTTTTTATGAACAATTACTTCCAGTTAAAACAAAACAAAACAAAACAAAACAAAACAAAACAAAAAAACAAACAAAACAAAAAAACAAAACCCCAAACCAAAACAACAACAACAAAAAACCAAAACCAGAAGAAATAAAATAGATGAACTCAAAAGCAAAACTTAAACTTCTTAGGTGCACATTTTACTGATTTGAAATTCTCAGTATGTCCAAAATAACTGCACAGAATTTTAGAGCCAAGCTTTACTTTTCAACCCATATGAATGCCTTGCTATGTTCTTTTCTCAACTCGGCGCTGGACCACACAATTAAACAAGAGAATAGTTTACAACATAACAGTTATTCACAAAATAATATCATTTTTCCTTCTATAGTTCTTAAAATTGGTTACATAATGTTCTTATTGCATATGAACTGCATGTTCAGTGAGCTTACAGTTAAAGAATTTCACACTGTGTGGTTGTCATGTTAACCAAAACAATGTTTTTACAAGTTTCAAAGCTCAACTTATTAGAGATGTTTTGTTTGCAATGAAAAGATTTTGATTTTGTTTTTCTTCCATATTTAACTTCTCATTTACAGGGTTTGGTTTACTTTTACTTTTAATAAGTATTGGGACTGAATTTTACATTTTCTGTATCTACTGTCTTTTACTGAGCTGAATATATTGCAGAGTTATAACCATTAAGTTCTGGTAAATCGCAATTGTAATGATTTTCAGTGCCAGAACTGCCTAAAAAGGGAAGAGTAGATACTTTCTTGATTTCTTTTTCCCATGAATCAGGATCATTATAATTATATAAATTTTCAGAAAAATGTAAATCGAAGATTGCATAACTTTCTATAGCAGATAATACATTTTTAAGCCGAAGAATGTCTCTTGTGTTTAGCATAATGAAGTCAAATCATTATCTCTTCAGCCAAATGATGGCTTGCATTGTAAATTAGGCTGATTAAAGAAGTAAAAAGCAAATCTGTATCAGCTGATACACTTTTCATATTTTAAATTAAGTTAGTTACAGGGAAAGAAAAGCTGGACCTAAGGCATAGTATTTAACTCACAGATAGTAGATTCTAAGAATATATTACTTATATGTTCAAATAGCATAAAAATGCAAAATTAAGGCTCATACAGATGGGAAAAATATTTCAATCACATTGAATTTGAATATAATATAAAGCTTGAGAATGCGAGTTTTATATAAAACATTTAAGGCTCAGTTTTTCACCTGATCACTTTAATCTTGCATAACTCTTTTGCCAACTAAACTTAAACACTGACAAGTCCTGATTTTCTCCTTTGACTCTTCCCTTTTATTCCTTGTCATACTAAAAAAATTTTCCTCCAAAATGCCCTTTATGCCTGTATGAAGTTACACACATACCAATTCAGAATTTCTGGTTTTGTTTGGGTTTGTTGCTTTTAAACAAAAGTGGACCTTACATCATTTCCCAATTTGGCTGTTTGAAAAATTCACTGGGTTTTATAATACTTTTATTAGGAAACGCGTATTCAGCTTTAGACTGCTCTTGATTGCCTAGAATTGAAAACCACAGTTTATCAGAAGAAAGACTTGGGTTTGTACTCTATACTGAAAATCATGAACTTTCATTCTTGCTTGCATTTTGGATTGCAAAACCTAAAATATTAATTCAATTAGATGGCTATTCCAATCATTAAGAAAAAAAAAAAAAAAAAAAGAAAAAAAAAAAAAAAAAGTCAATTTATTCTCATTCACTTTTCCAGTTCATGACAGATTCTTCCATGCCTGGAGTCTTTAATTTTCTTAGTATTTTATAACTACCACTGTTTCATGATACAATAGACTTTTAACCACATATTTAATTGGTTTGAGGAGGAATTTAGATTTTCAAATACATCCAAAACATACCTTTTTCCCTACCTTTAAATATAAACAATACACAACCTTGCTAGAAAACTTTCTCCTGTGTTTGATATCCTCACATTAAAAACATTTCTTCCTTAAGCTTAAATGTGACTTGCAGTCTTTGAGTTTGTACTTACTAACTCTTGCTCTATTGCTAGCCCCCACAGAGCAGAGTCTGCCTCCATCTTCAGCAGGTATTTTTATATATTGATAAGATCTCCCAGGCTGAGCAGTCTCAGATCTGTCAACTTCTCTTCACATAAAAGATGCTCCAAGGACTTAATCATCTTCATAGCCCTTCACTGCACTCACCCCACTACTATCATGTGTGGTTAAGATTCTCCTTACATGAGACATGCAAAGTGTTTATGTAACATGCTTGCACTGCTTGCACAGCTGCATGGACAAGCTCACACAAAGAAACCTGTGATCAACCACATATAATTCTTTACAGATCATCTTTTTTTGAGGCATGTCCAGGTTTGTATTTAACAGACATTATCTACATCAATCATATAATCGAACAGAGATGGGACAATCCCATAAAAAATGTGCCCCAATGTTAACTTGGGGTATCTCTCATTGGCTGGTTCACAGGTACTGCCCAGAAAAAAAAGAGAAGTCCTTATATTATGACAGGGAACATGAGAGGTTGATAATTTCCATGACTTGCTCATCAGCGGGTAAGATTAATCATTAATAGTGTTGTACCTTGCCTACACAGCAAGTGAGCTTCCCTCTTTTTACCTTATGCCTAGATTGCTTGTGTTCCACTTCAGCTTAATTATATTGATTGTCAACTTAAATTATTATAATAAACTTGATTAGACTTGGTCCTTAGTCTGTTGTCATTTTAATGTCTGATATCCATAGATCACTTGTCATATAATACCATGTCTCTCTTGTATCAGCAAGCCCAGAAAGGACCCAGTACTCAAAATTTCCTCTCATTAGAGTTGAATGGAAGTATGATTTCCCTCAACCTGCTGTCAATGCTTTTCCTAATGAAGCCTTGGAAGCTTTCTTTGCCACAAGCGTGCATTGGTGGCCCACAGTCAACTTGGTGTCCAGGAGGATGCTCGGGTCCTTTTCTGCAAAGCTCCTTTCCAGCTCATTTGTATTCAGTATGTACTCATGTATGGGGTTATCCCTCTCCAGTGAAAGGATTACACATTTCCCTTTGATAAACTTCATAATATTCCTCTCATGTTATACTTGGTACTGATACCTAATGAAGGTGGTCACCTGACAAATAGGGATGAAGAAAAGGCAGATGGATTCAGTGCTCTTTTTGCCTCAGTCTTTAATATTAAGGATAGACCTTAGCTTGCCAAGTTCTCTCAGTTGGAGAGTCATGACTGAGGGAGCAGTGACTTTCTATTTGTGGACACTGAAATTTTAAGGGACCAGTTCTATCAGCTGAATGTTCTTAAGCCCTTTGGGCCTGATGGGATTCATCTTCCTCACTTGTTTGTAGGGCATCATCTCTCTGTCCTATTGTCCTAATTTAAGCCTTTCACCAGCGCTAACATGTTAACATGTTGTTAAAGTTGCTTTTGTTCAACTTGATGAAGGGCATCCCATCCCATCTTCACAGTTTTAGTCTTCAAGGAGGGTCCTATGATCGGGAAAGACAAATTCTTTTAAGCCCAGCACCACAATCAGCTATGACCCACCAAATCCATCTACTCCTTCCAAAGCCCTTCCACCCATCCAACAGGGGTCAGGAGATAAATACATGTACTCTCATCCACTTTACACATCAGCATCAGAGCCATATAGTTTGATATTCTCCAGGTCACCCTAGAAGCATCATTAGTGTCTGTGTGGCACTAGACAGAGGGCCAGACAAGCTTCTGCAGTCTCTCCATGATGTCTCAGATCCAAACCCCTATCAAACAGCAAATCCGCCTAGATGACAGGTCAGCAGATGAGGGCCTTCCATCCTTCACAGCAGATTCAGCATTCTGAACACATGAGGGACAAGATGATGATTTGAAACAACCAACATAGATACAGCTAAGACAACTTGTGTTCAACTAACCTAATTACCTTCTGTGTTGAAATCACTGGCTTTAGCAGTAGCAGTCTCTGTCCGTAGGAGCAGATACCATTTACCTTAAGGTAAATACCTTAAGGTTAGGAAGTCCTTGGGACAGAATGTCCATATTATTGAAGCCTATTTTAAAGCAGATGATCTGGATAGGTGAACATAAGTTAGGTAAAAAGTAGCTGGACCACCAAGGCTCAGACTCTTGGGATGAACTAGTTGGCAAAGGGGCAACAAATGTAAGTCAGAGGGTACATTCTTTATTGACTGCTGAACATCTGCCTGCTAAAGTAAGAATGAAGCTATATAGCAGTTGGAGAATACATTCTTACCAGCATCATTGTGGTATTAACCTGCCCCACTAGGTAACTACATGCAGTGGTCAGTTCATCATCACTAACTTAGCAAGAGGTGGAAAAGATGTATCCTATATAATATCTGACTGTGTGTAACAATGCAGACTTCGTCCCTTTGTCTCATTCATTAAAGAATAAATGTGTCTCAGTCATGACTGAACTCAGTTCTAATGAATCAAGTAAATGGTGTTTCTTTTCCCTGTTTTTGTTGTTGTTGTTGTTTGATGCTTGCTTACAGAATTCTGCAAAGGGACATTTGATTTATATTTCTTTAATTCGTTGAAACTGCAAAAAGTAATCAGTTTTCAAAATATAATTTCAAGCATACTATTTTAATGGCATAGAAAGAAATGTGGTGCCTGTAGGCCTTAGAGGTGACACTGTCTGCCTTGAAAAATTTCTGTGATTAGTCTTAATGCAATCCATTTTGGGGAAAAGAAATCAAGCAATTACAGATAAGTGCTACCTATTGTATACTCCTTTTGGCACAAATCATAGGACATACAAAAAAAAAGCAAAGTACAAGCAAGAAACGTAGAAGCCTTTGGCTCCTTGTCAGGCTTTAAGATTTATGTCTTATCTATTTAACTAATGAAAGAGATTTAACCCACAAAGCTGTTTTGCCTTCAGAAATTGTACACTCTTAATATAAAGCTTTAGTTGGAAGATTCATTACACATTATATCTGTAGAAAATACTAGATGATCCTAGAAATTAGAGAGAGGTTATCATAGTAATAGAAATCTGTATCCTCAGTAGATATTATAACATCCTAAATCTACCTTTACATCATATTTGTAAATAATGTTTTAGTAAATGAAAAAAAAAAAAAAAAAGAAAAAAGAAAACATGAAAACATGTTGCATGTGTTTTTAGCATGTCTTTTTGACTCTGTGAGGTATCTGATATTATTTGTGAAGTGAGATATAGTTTTCTTTTTAAAAGCAGTCAGGTAATATGCAAATACTTAACCTTCCCTTCAGCAGCTTTTGCCCTTTTTCCATCCTTTCTTATATATCCTACATTTAATCTAATTTTCTATTATTTCCCAAATGTACTAACCTTATCCGTTATCTTTAAGTTTCATTTTCACTATTTGTCTTATGAACCAAAGAAATTTTTGTTGTGCATTATGGTATATTGTAAGTCAATCTATCATTTAAAGAAAGCTCTGCTATTTTTTTTTTTTAATTATTATTATTATTATTATTTGCTTATAAAAACCCCAACCAAGCAAGCAAAATAAAACCCCTAACAATTCTCTCAGTTTGGGGCACCTACTTTGGAATTTATTAAAAATTATAGTTAACTTACAGTCTGCATATTTCCTTTCTGAGAATCAGTCTTTTTAGAAAAAATAATCCTATTATCTAAATATTGTGAAAAGTAAAAGGAAAAAATATAGAAAACATGTAGTTGCAAACTAAAGGCTGGTGTGTATTTATCTAGGCACAGAGCAAAAAGTACTTAACTGTCAGACATATCAGCAATGCTTATATTCAGCAAAATGTTTGATTGTGGTGAATCCTTCCACTTTTGATACTTTTTTAGGAACTTATATTTGCTTTTTTCTTCTTAACAGTTTGTATCACTAACATTATTAACAACACAAACTTTTTTCAAGTACTAATTGAAGATACCTGTTGCATGTCCAGCCATGAATAGGTTCTGTAGGTACTCTTCCTGGGAGAAGATCTACACGTTAGCTCTTTTGGAAATACACTGCAGGAGTGAATGACAGTTTTATATAATACTGCACTTTTTTCACTTGATGTAAGATGTTAATAACTGTCCATATATTTACCAAGCTACCATCTCAGAAACAAATTAGAAAGACCATAGATGTTTTCTTTACATAAATAGCAAGACCATCCTGATTCAAAGTATCAAAAAGATGTGGCGGTAATGTACCTAAGGTTATATCATTATGACACTTTCCCTATTAGTGTGGTATTTTTAGAAGTAGAGTACTTAAATGAAGCTGGCTCATAGGCATTAGTTATTATGAACTTTACTATTACTTTTTTTAACCTTGTATGAGTTTGAAAGCTAGGTAGTACCTTCAAGGTCTGATTCACCATAGAAGTTACTGCACATTATACCACACTGAAGGAGTACAGGAGTTTGCATATTTTCACAACCCCTATAGATGTGGCACTTGTATCACAATGAAATTATGTGAAGTGGAAAAGAATATAGCTTTCCTTCATTCCTGAAGTTCTCACATCATACAGACTAAGCATTCTTATATGCAGGGACAGGATTTCTGCCAAATTATGAAAACTTCTGATGAAAAATCTTTAATTAACAATGGCTTTGGTTAGTCCACGTAAAATCGACATGACATTGCTAGAACTACTCAAAGAGAAAGTAAACATTTCTTGTGAATACTTGAAACAATCTGAACCTACATTTCATACTAGATTATTGTACTGGGTCTGGCTGAGCTGGAATTGGTTTCCCCTGTAGCAGCCCTCACGGTGCTGTGTTTTATGCTGGGAGCTGGCAGGGTGTTGGCAGCACCCTGGTGTTGTGGCTACTGCTGAGCAGTGCTTACACAGCACCAAGGCTCTTTCCGACATTTCCCCCCTCAGTGGGACGGGGTGGGTGAGATCTTGGGAGGGGACACAGACAGGACAGCTGACCCGAACTGACCAAAGGGATATTCCAGACCATGTGACGTCTGCTCGGGGTAAAGCTGGGAGAAAGGAGGAAGGGGCTGGGGTCACCCTTGGTCCCCCGAGGCAACCACTCCGCGTATGGGAGCCCTGATCCTGAGAAGGCCACACATCGCCTCTTCATGGGAAGAATAAATATGTTTGCTTTTTTGCTTCCGCGAGTGGACCTTTGCTTCATTTTGCTTATATTAAAACTCCTTTTGTTTTACCCACAAGGGTTGGTCTATCTTATTTTCTTTCCCCTCTTTGCCTTGTTGAGAAAACAAGGGGAAAGGAGGAGAAGTAATAGAGCGACTTGGTGGGTACCTGGCATGTAGCCAAGGTCAAACCACCACAATTATACTGAGGTCTTTCTTCTGGAAAAGTAACCTTTCATGTATGCTCTGTAAAAGCAGTGTTGTATCTGGAATCACTAGATATGAATCTAGAATTTTTAACATTCTATACACTATTAAAGAAAAATCCCCCTATGACCTTTAGTCATGTATTACCTATAAAAATGTTTTAGAATGCTTATTGTGATTTCAGAGACTAAAGAAAAATATTTTTTCTCAGCATTGTACTCTATACCATAATATTCAGTTCAGTCTATATGTTCAAAGATGTAGATACTGAAATGTTGGAACAATATGATGAAAAGTTTTTATGGTTACTTGCTGTCCCTATCAAAGCTTTGACTGAGAAATATAAAAGTAGCATAAGATAGAGAGCTCCTAAATCCAAAAAACCCTTTATTTTGTTGAATTAATGTAGAGAACAAATAGCGAAATAATGTAAAGAACAAATAGTTCCAGTAACTACACATTGCAATAGGTTGCTTAAAACTTTGTTAAATCTTGATAATCTCCAGTTTAGACTCTAAAATATGGACAACTAAATGTTGGTGATTTAATCTGGAGTGAAACCTCATCTCTCATATTCCCATTTTTGTAGACCTCCACTTTTGAAGGCTCTTAAGTATATCTGTCTATAAACATTTCAAAGAAATGGTATATTAATTGCATAATTTCAACATAAACAAAGGTACAGTTGAATTGGAAAACAAAGCATATCTAACAGTATTCATCTGGCCTGTTTAATAATTTTTAAAATTATTATTTAAAATTAGTATTATTATTTAAAATAATAGGAAATAATTAGGAAATAATCTGGTTATGATGACTCATTTGGTACTATAAAGAGGAGTATTATGCACTGATACATAATGACATGAAAAACACAAAGCAAATTATGTCTCTAAACAACCTTAACAATGAAAATCGGTAATTTTAGAGTATTCTAATATTTTCCTGATATCAAGTGTGTATTTGCAATAATGAGAATATTTATCTAAAAATCTAATATTTTTCACTCAAAAAAGTGTAATTCTGCAACTGCAGTTCCATAATTCTATATTAATGTGATAACAAAAATCCTTAGCTTTTTTTTTTTTTTTTTCCTTCATTTAACTGGAGATTTTTTACATGGAAATTCAAAGAAAGTGACTTTTGTTTTTCTGAATTGTTGTGTACTTTGAATCTAACTGAGTTTTTAGCACCATATATGTTTTCCAAGATAAATGGACTCCATTTTGGTGGGGTTTTTTTTATTATTTGGGTGCACAAAACTAGAACAAATCAAGTAAGAACAATAAGAAATTAATTCATTGACTTTTTTTTTTTTTTTCTTTTCTAATCTGTATATTTTCTTTACATGGTTTCGTCTGGTTTGGTTTTGATCTATTTGGCTATGACTACCAATGACAAAGAGTGACTAACTGTGCTTAGAAAACAATTTGTGGCTGAGCCATGATCAGCTGAATTTAAGAATTTTATTTTGGCCCTAAGATGAATTTTTGTAAGGCAGCCAGAACACACTGTAGACTTTCTATCTAACCATATGAATTATAATTCTGTTTGCTTCCCAGGAACAAATAAGAAATATTGTCAAGGTGATGAGGGTGGTTTAGTCTAAGAGGTATCTTTCAGGAGTTGCATTTTGCATCCCTGATATACTGTGTTTACAGAGTTGATGGTCTACTCTCTTAATACTGATGATGCTTATCTAGTCTTGAATGGGATATGCATGTGGCAAAGGGCAAGTCCATCTCCTTACTGTCTCCAAATTAAGGGTATTTGGCTTGAAAGAACCAACATGTCATATATCATATCATGTCATATCATATCACATCATAATCAGTTTTTCTGATGTGTGGTGGTTTCATCATCTCAAAGTTAATCAAGCAAATAAACACAGAATATCCATTTTCAAGATTTTATGTGACATATCCATTGTTTTCAGCCCAGTGGTCACTGAATTTATTCACTGACCTACCTACCCCTTTGTTCGTACTGTGATGAATACTCACAGATATGGTGACTTCATCTGAATGGCTGGAATAGTGGTAGTTGTGGTATTTATAATATTACTTTGCTACTAGTATTTAACTTTTATCTTTCACTTAATTTTTTTAGAGATGTGCTCAATCCTCACATCATCTATTATTATTTAACAAAGATACAATACACTATAGCCTCCAGACACATTGTGTATACTCAGCAGACTCCATGTCACCTAAAAATCTCTGATTAACATCTGTTTAATTAGATGCACACATATTTCTATGTCATTGCATACTTACAACATAATATTATTTTTTGCAAGAATATTAAGTGAAATAATAATTACAATAATTTTTAATTTATTAATTGAAACTCCTAAGCACTGCCAACCAGGTGCTGTATTTAAGTATTTAATCAGATTAAATATGTTCTATCTTGGCAAATTTGCAATTTTTGATGTACTAAGAACCTAGAATATAAATCTAGAAAATAGTCTGCTGATCTTTATGAGATCTGAGTCTTAGAAACTAAGGTTCTTGCAATTTCTTGTGTTAGATCACTCTCCTGTTTTGGCTTTGTAATTTTATTTAGTGTATCATAGAATAGTTTTTCTCTCTTCTAGCAGCAACAGACAAGCTACAACTGCTCTTAGTAATATTAATTCAAGTCAGGTTAATTGATATTAATATTGATTAAAATAATGGGGATACAGATAAAGGGGGATATTTTGCATGTCTGAAATATTAATTCAAGTCAGGTTAATTAATATTAATATTAATTAAAATAATGGGGATACAGATAAAGGGGATATTTTGCATGTCTGAAATATGCATCAAAAGAAAAATTTCAAGTGATATTTTTTCATGCAGATATGTTTTCAGACAGATAGATAGATAGATCGAGCAATAGATAGATACACACTGTTTTGCTGATTAAGGATACCAATTAAACTCACACAGCATAGTGAAAAGAATAGGTGTATTTTACTGGTGATAACAAAATAATGTAACAGAGTAATACAGAAAACATGCAGTAAGAAAAGGCAGAATAGTGCACCTAAAGCAACAAACGAAAATACATGGTAATGCATCAAATCATTACTACATGAGAGAGAGAACAGTGATTAAGAAAGCTCCATCACCACTTGCATACGTTCCCATCACCCAGACCCGCAGTGGCAGCCCCGGTTACAGCGAGGGTTTGGAGAGCCTGTCCCGGCAAGGGGGAAATCCTACGCGGTGCCTCCACCCATAGGTGAGGCTGCCAAAGTCCCTGTGAGCGGGTCCAGCCTTATATACCAGAGATGGACAGGCCAGAATAGCTGGCACCTTTGTTTTGAGAGGAAAATCTCTGGATTCAGTCTCCTGTTGGATTCCACCCAAAGCCTGGCCAGGGCTCGGGGCGGGGCAGAGACCAAGGGAGTTTCTAACAAGGCCAAATACTTGGGTTCTCAGCCTTGAACAAGGCTGAACAAGGGAAGTTGGATACATTCTCTCCTCACTACTGATTATATTTTATCTAAGCTGCATCTTACACTAGCAAGCTTACACACTTTGTTAATGATTACAGACTGAGTTAGCAGCTTCAGCTTGGGGCCTGTTGTTCAGGCCGCAGTACTTCAATACTTCGGCACTTTTTACATCAACACAAGTGGGTTGGTATAACAGTACAATACCTACTAGCGCAATGGTTATCAGTTATAAAATATACAGGATTCATCTATAGATCAACTCTGGCTTGGGCTGGTTGTCCAAGGCTTCCACTTCACACAGTTCCTTTTGAGTAAGCATTTTTATTGTGACAAAGTTCTGACTGTCCTGGTGGGATGTAAATATATATATAGGACTCTGAAAAGGTATCTTGATAACACACAGTTCTTAGATTTCTGAATCACAAAACTGACTTACAGATTTGATTTTTTTCTGTCTCCAATAAGGATGCACACAAATTTCAGCTCAACATCTGTCTGGGATACTTCCTGATAAATCTCTCTTTTATCCATCTGTTCAAATTAATCTGACTTCACAGGCAGAAAGGTAGCAGTGTTGTAAGAAATTTCTGAAGGACACTGAATTTAGAACATTGTGAAATTCAGTGTAATGGTAGAATAAAAGGCACCTCATGTCCCTGTTTCTTTCAGTGGTTGTTGGCTTACTTAAAAAGACAAAAAGTGGATTATTTCACATGCCCAAATGACTTATGAAAGGCATGCATTAGAACCCAAAATGTGACATAATAAGGCACTTAAATCTATTTGAAAATAGATTGGACGAACTACTTTGCATTAATCTAACACATTCAAAAATTACAACATCTACATACAGAGATTTTGACAGCCAAGCTGCAAAAAAAGTTTGGCTGAACTGGTATCTCAGCTTTAGAAAAAAAATGCTATAGCAATCTAAGCAATCAATAAGCAAATTTCATCAGAGACACAGGAATGATTCAGTACGGGCTGATCTAACAAATATGTGATTTTCTAAAGGCCAACTTACCAGTTAAAAATAATGAGGATTTCATGTGGCCTGTCAGTCATCCCACTGAAGAAAATAATGCATCTTTCTAAATTACTGCAAGTCATATCTTTTAAGCTTTTTAGAAAGTCTTCCCATAAACTGAGCATTTCTGAGTACATTGTACATTGGTATTAGGGACATGTGTGACAAGAAATGGTTAAAGTTTTAAAATATAAGGCAAAGGTTTCTTAGAAATATAAGAAAACAGAAATTCTAATTGTATATATAATATGATTATACAACATAATTATAAAATATTAAAACTATGAGTTATTCTTCTTATAGGTAATGTTAGTATTTTTTTTTTCCTTTTCTTTTTTTTTTTTTTTTTTTTTTTTCTCCTTTATACAGGAAATGTTTAATCAGGTAGATTTAATGACTCAAGAATGTAAACGTTTAAACTGTAATATTTCCAATCAGTGGATTTTCTAAATATTCATATATGGGAAGATGAACTCATACATTCTAAGATTATAGATTTATGTTTATAGGTTATGAAGAGTGGGATTGCATATATGAGATGTCTTACTTAAAGCTGTGAGTCTCAAAATTATATATATATATATCTCCTCTTTGCTTGCATAAGCAAGTTCAGTGGGGTTACATATGCATAAATCCATTGTACTTAATATCTTTGAATAAATTTGCTGACTACTAGTACATTTGCTAACATTCTTTAGGTTTTTCTTTTTATTCCTTAGAGTAAAAAAGAAGACTTGCTTTAAATAACAAAAAATACTGCTTTGTAAATTCTGAAAAATACTAAAAAAAAAAAAGATATAATAATATCTGTCTCATAAAGTAATTCTCAAACTAAAACTATTTTAAAAATTTGTAAAGCAAAAATTATTTTATTTTTAAAACTTCACAGATTTTTTATTACCGGGAATGACTTATTGGCCTGAATAATATTATTTTGATTTCAAATTTCCCTGGATACACTCAATTACACATTTTATAAAAATAAGCTACTGAAGTAGTCTACCTTCATTCTACTATGTTTATGTAAATATTATTAAAATATAAATTAACTGCAATGTTAACTGATTTGTTGCAATAGTACTTCATTAGTGGCTGGGAAAGTGATAATTGTAATCTCAGAAAATTAGCGGGGTCACATGCAGTGCAAATGTGCATACATATATGTGAAGTCATATTTATCTACATACATCAGGAACTGAAACCTGTGATATGTTGTGGGAGAGCTGAGCACGCACACGACCAATGTGATGAAGCAATGCCCGTTTATTACAACTAAGAAAGCCCTTTTATAATGTTCTCCCACACATGTGAGTAATATGCAGTACAAGTCCTCAAGACTGGACAGTTAACTTAGCCCGCGCTTTAAACCTTCTTACGATTGGATAAAAAGTGCCACATCAGCCTTGCCAGGCTTCCTGCCTTGTGGAACTTCCTCTTCCATCCCAGCCCCTTCTGGGGGTTGTTTGTCTTGTCGAGTTTCTCCCCCCTCATTCAGGGTCACATCCTTATCTCATTCTTGCTCAGGCTGAGGCTCTTATCAGTCTTGTTCTCACGCAGGATTGCTCACATGTCCATTCTCTCACAGAAAGTCCTCTAGAATCTCAACAATATGTGTGTTCAAAACATTCACCAATCAGGCCAGTTTTGATTTCTAGAATAAAATTTCAGTGTTGTCATATTATCATCACTTAATGCTTCTACATGTAGAACATTTGCATCTTTAATGCTCATATCCTACAGTAGCTGTAAGCATACAATATCTTCTTTCTGATAAAATACAGGTAGCACTAATAACTAGTGCCCTAGCAGTCCTTAGTTGCCAAGGTAGGTAATCAGGCTTGAAAGCTCTTCCATGACAGAAGTTAACAGTGAAGTGGGCCTCCAGTCCTTCCTTTTTCCTCCATCACCGTTTGTGTTCTATGCTTCTCACCCTATCGCCCCAAAAAAACAGGTGATCTCATCAGTTCCTGATGCCTGTCTTGGTTTTAGTTTTCATCTTGTGTGTTCAAGAATGTTCTGCCTGTTTACAGTCTCCCGTACTTACTTTGTTCTTTGTTCTTACACTTGCAAATTCTGCCATTTGTGTTAATTGCTATGATTATTCTCATGCCTCTGAAGAGCAGCTCCAGTGTCTTTGCCCCTTTGGTCATTGATTTGCTTACATACATATGTAAAATGCTTATACGTTGTGTTTGCCTATGCCATCCCAGTGTTGCAAAATGATTATGCATGTTGTTGCTTACACTATTTTGTTATGCTTATATTTGGGATGAAGCTAAGATAATATTAACTGTATCTTGATTAATATACTTTTAATTTATGTGTCATAAGTTTCTGCTTCAGCTACACATGGAACTCAAATGTCAGAGGTTGCAAAGTGCTGAGTGATCACAAAGAAATAACAAGATATGCTTATTGTATTTAAATCTAACCCAGCTATGCCTTGCTCTGTAAACTGGGTAAATGAGGACATTTTCTAGCAAATTTTATTTACTGTTGTACTTGAAAAGGACATACATAGAAAACTCACAGCAAAATTCACAGTGTTATAAAATGAAATAAGAAACTATTTTTAAAAGGCTTTCCTGATTTACTGCATAGGCTTGAAATACAAGAAATAAAATCAATTTTGAAACAAAGGGAAGAACAAAGAAAAGTAAAATTTTATTTAATATTAGGCCACAACTGAAATACATCTTGATCTCTTAGACGGGGAGCAAGCTATAAATGGGTAGATGTAGAAGTTGACATCTATGGCACTGTACCCTCATTTACCCTTCGTAACCAAGTTTCATTAATAACTTTAAAAAAAAAAAATTCTTCTGATATTTTCCTAAAATTTTTATTTTTTTAGAAAACAAGCAAACCATTTTTCACTACAGCTTCTAAAATACTGCTTTCGTCAATGGGAAGAAAACCACATAGCAAACAACAGCTCTAAACATTGTTACAATTCTCCGTTAGAGATTTTGAGGAAACCATTTTGCTTTCCAGATGTGTCTGGCAATAGCTATAAGATCCACTTCTTCAGGAATAGGGCTTAAATCTCTCACTGTGGTTTCTCTAATTTGAGTTTTACATGCCTTACAAGATCTCCTACTGAGAAAAAATATAAGAGAAAATTCTGAAATCTAATATTCTGAACTTCAATGAAATAGATCAAAGTGTATTTCCTTCACAGTGCATTTGAGTGTTAATACATAGGTATCTAGTAAATATCTAAGATGTCCTAGAGCAAACTCTTTAGTTTGTGTCTATCATTCAAAAAGACCAGACATCTCTCAAATGTTCTAGACCACTTCTGCTTGATCAGTAAATATGACCTCTTTAAGCATATTTTACTTCACTCAGACCTAATGTAACAAAGTGATAGGTGATATTATATGATTTTTTCTCAATTATGATGCTGGGAAACAGTCTGCAGGCACCATACAGGCACATCATATAAAGTAGGAATTGACTGAGCAAAAGAAAGGGATATGGAACGAGAAAAGTAATACTACAAAACAGTGACAGGACCAGCACCTACTGCTTTGGAACTGTGGTGCTTCAACAGTACAATGGTACTAGTAGATGATTCTGTAATGAAAAAAATAAAGACAAGATATTAAGTATTTAAATAAAGAAATAGAAAGGGACAATAATAATAATAAAATGCTCTATACCCAGAAAATGTGGATCTATAATAGTAAGAAAAAAAATAAAAAATCCTCAACAATAACAGTTAGACTAGACTAGAGTAGACTGGAATAGACTAGACTAGACTAGACTAGAATAGAATAGCATAGAATAGAAAGAATACCCTGAGTTGCAAGTGACCCACAAGGATCATTGCTTACCATACTAATAATTTTTTTCCCTACACTGAACTGGTCAGCGGATATATTTTATAAGACTTTCCAATTGGAGTGGAACTGGCTCCCTGTTTGGTTCCCAAAGCAGATTAATCATCTCTGGAGACACAGAATTTGGCATGTCAACATATTAGAGAGGCATCTAAGCTCCAACTGCAGTCAATGGAGTCCAAATAAGCATTATCACTGAAGCCTAGAGAGCTATTCAGTTCCCATAACATACATAGCCCTGATCAACTCCCCAAACTCCACCAAGACCACTAATGGGAGCTTAGATGCCTTATTCACATGTTATTCCTTAAACTTAAATACATACAGTTTGGAGTTTTGTACTAATGCTTTCATCTTAGACTGCTTCTGTACTGGTACGTTAAACAGGACCAGGACATGAACTCAGGCACTTTTCTGCAGTCATCCATGTAGTTTTACTGTCCACATGGTCGCCAGTGTCTTTCTCTCCTGTGGCAGACTTCCACTGTCCAATACCTGAGCACTGCCCATAGAAAGCATGGGCAAAGGGCAGATAATTCTGAAGCAAAGGGGTTATCATTTGTTATCAACACTGGAAAACAGGTCTTGAGCAATTTTATTTCATTTACTAGTATAGATTACATTTCTGGGTACATCTTTACCATCTTGAATTGGACTTCTGACCATCCATGAAATTCAGCTGTGAGCTTACCCACTTTTGGGGCTGCAAGCTTACCTACTTTTTGGGCTACACTCTCTATAAGACAAATCTGTTGAAATTTTTGAGTGATGTCTGCCCTAAATCTAATGAATATTTGATCTCAGGGCTGTGTTTATTGTTTTTTTTTTTTGTTGGTTTGGTTGGTTGGTTTTGGTTTTGTTTTTTTTGTTTTGTTTTGTTTTTTAATATAAACACAGTGGTAGAATCCCTGTATATTCACTGGAAAAAGGCATTTCAAGTGGACTACTGGGATATTCAGCTAGTTTATTTACCCTTTGGAAAGGCTTTTACTTTATCATCAACAAAAGAGGGAGGGCAGGGTAAATTTCCATGCAATTTAGGCATCCCAGTTAAATGTTAAAAATTCGATGAAATAACCAGAATTCCTTCTCCCAGAAGCTATCAATGTCCACGCAGAAAATATGATATTCTTGTTATCTCCTCTATATCTTATTTATTGTATATGGAATTACATGGAAAGTTTAAAGAATAAATTCCTTTGCTGAATCTTCCTTGCACTTCTGTGAACATGGTTTTAAACTTTTTGAAGTCTGTTGCTAGGAAGGCAACACATTTTAGTTTTTTAATGACCCTACAAGTCAAGGGATAATGAGAAAGTGTTTAATTTGCAACTTAGATACACTGAACACAGAAAATATTTTTTTTAAGTCTCGGTACTCTTTTCTGACTGAGAACTGACTCTCTTTTCTGACTGAGAACAGAGTACAGTAGTTAATCTTTTATATTTTTCAGGACTTGTATCTACATAACTGAAATAGTTTTGTATGCATGTAAGGTACAGAGTCTATTTTAGGAAAACTAGTTTGGGTTTTGTTGGGTTATTTAAGTGAGCCAACTATCACATGCATAATTCATTTCAGTAGTGCAAGGTCTAATAGTAAATAAGCACATAAAATGCAATTGTTTAGTTAAAACTCATAAGCTTCTGCTAAAACTTGGCACTCATTACTTTTATCCATATTAGACCTATCTTGTACTTAAATAGAATAGTTTCACATACTGTGACCGCTAGAATATACATTTAAGCCAATACTTTGATACTGCAGTAGAAAAGTCCAAAGGTTTGAGATGTTGTTTTATTGAAAATTAGTGTTTTAAGAACTTGAACATTCAAACAATTGACAGATTTTTTAGTAAGGTATCATTTAACATTATGAAACATATTTTATGAACTATAAATAATCAGATATTTCTAGAAGCATAATTATTTTCCATCAGGTAAACTAAATCACTACTTCTGAATTATTAATACATATTGTTTTGTTCATTACTTAAATAATTAGACAGCATTTAATTTAAATTTGTTTCTAGTATAATCTCTGCAACATATACTGTATTACATTGTGATAACACATTGATATTTCTCATTACAGGAATAGAGCATTATTTATACTGTTTAATTTCAGCTGTTCATTTCAGTGTATCCTGAACAGACATTCAAATGAACCTCTTACTCTCCAATGACTTATTAGGAACCTGAAAAAAATTAAGATCTTACATTAGGTGTATGGATTTATATCGTATATTAGGAACAGGATAGAGACTGCACCTTCTGGTATTCACATTTCCCGAAGAAAACAAAGGAGCTAGGAAAAATGCAAAGGCAGTTAAAATAATCATGAGGATGAAAGTGCTGTTTTAAACAAACACCAAAACCAGTGTGACTCATAGAAATATGGTAATGGTTTGTGATATCACAGAGGTGATGGATAGGCTGAATGAACAATCTCTTTTTATGTAAATATAAATTCTCAAGAAATGTGTCCTTATGTGTTGGGGCTTGTTTTGTTCTGGTTTTCCTCCGTGTTCTTTGCACTGCTTTCTATACCTTAATATCCAAGCAGGAGACTCACTTGTTTAGACCTAAAACAATCACCCTAGTGTCCCTTTTTAGTCAAGGAAGAGAAATAAATGTACTTGAATTCTCAGCAGAAATTTATCTCATTTTGAAGATTTTGTAAAAAGCTTGAATTAATTACGTCCAAAAGGTACCTATTTGTTTATGAAGACAATTTAGTATAACCATACATATAAACATTTACTATGTAAAGATAATAAATCAAGTAAAATGACTCATCTTTCACACAAAATTTACACCCAATAGTCCACAAATGACTCAATCATCATACCTGTTATAGCTGCATTTGACTTAAAGTACTAAGACTTTGATTTATTCCCCACATCTCATCACTCAAGTATTACAAAGCCTATGAAGTAATGGGACACAGTATGGATAAAAGGGAGTAGCCCTTATGATGTAGAACTAATAGCCTGATAAATTTTGTATCCCTAGGAAAGCCACATAAGGTTGTGGTGCTTGGTAGATGATCTGTATTTCAATGAACATCCCATAATTTTCCAGGGTCAATACTCCAGCAGACAGCTCAATATTTCACATCATTAATACCAGATACTGGGAATGTTATTCTGTTTAAATGGTGAGCAAAACACACAAGTACTGTCACTGTGAGAGTGAGGCACGGAAATTGGAGAAAGATATCTGACAGACCTCTTCTGTCAATAAAATTACATTCAGATCTCTCGAAAAGGACACAATTTAGTCTTATCTCTTCTTTCTTTACAAGAAAGCACCAGGTACAGGACCTCTGAGTCTTAACAGAATAATTTCAAGAGTTATTTTGACATCCTAGGATATTGCTGAATCTGGAGTGTTCCCATCATCCTGTCCTTGCCATTTTGGAGGGCAAACCCCCTCTCTTCCTTTAGTTCTTCTTTTCTCTCATAATTGACAGTAGGCATCTGCAGTGGCCTTCTCTATACCTGATTTTTCACCTCCTACAAACAGTTTTAGCCCAACAAAAAACATTATTTCACAGAATCACAGAAACATCTAGGTTGGAAGAGACTTTGAATATCATCCCGTCAAACTATTAACCTAACATTGATAGCTCCCATTTAGCTGGACATAGTAATTACAATTCCTGTGCTAAATGAAAGAGAGACAAGAGTCTCCAAGTCAGAGTAAAACAGACTGGCTCATAATCACACTATTTACAGCTATCCCCTCCTATAATAAATTTGTCCTAGAGAGCAGTGCAGAACAGAGGCAATGAATGAGCTAACAGCGTAGAGCTCCAGTGCTTGAACTGGCTCTTCACTCTGTTTTATTGATGTACTTAGCACCAGGACTGCTCTGTGATTGGCACAGACACTCCTTATATCGTCATTCCTACAGATCTGGGGAAGGTCTGCATTACACTCCACGTCCATTACTGTCTTCAGAGCACTTACTTATTACTTCAGATAGCCCTCTCAAATAATAGATGTGATTAAAGAGCAGTTTATTGTATCCTGTGTAAAATATCTTAAATCAAATTAAACTCTAAGGGTGCGTAGAAGGAGAGTGTCCACTCCTCTAAGGGTACTTGGTCAAAGGAGTCATAAATCAGAACATGCAGACACAAACCTGACCAAGAAATGGTAAGGAAGGTCATAATAAAAGCAAACATGGGCATGGGCATGAAGAGTATGTGGGCTGTGAAAATATTTTTTTTTTTTTCAGTTGAGAGGATAAAGAAAGGTCCCAAGAAACCAGATGGTCATAAAACCTGTTCAATTAATATTAATAAAGACAGTAACCAGAAACAAACCTGGTCAGTCACATTAGTTGATGGGCTATCAAGAAACTGAAGGCAAACCTGGACTTTGCAACTGATAAGGATGCTAACCTGAGGGTCCAGGATGCTGGAGGGGCTTGGTGGGAGTGCGGAAACTGATGGAACAACGTGCAGGGGAAGGAGGAGCAGGGAGGAACAAAGGAGGAATAGACCTAAACTTGTATAAAACAGGGCTGAAGGAACGTTAATCACAGCTGGTCAGTACACTAATCTGGCTGAGCCCTGCACCTGATCACCACAGTCTCTCCCGTCTTCTCATATTGACTTACTAAATTTTCTCTTAACTCTGTGTCTGTGTAATCTCACTCTATCTCATGTGTGTGTGTGAGTGCTACAGGGACTCGGTGTCAGGTGCTGAGGGAACTGGTGTGAGGTGACTGGATGCCAGCTCCTGGAGTCAGACCAGGAGTGTGGACACCCCTGGCCTGTGGGGTCAGCTACTGGAGACAGTGCAGGTCTTGGATGTCAGCCACGGGGACAAGAAGGGTGTGTTCCCCAAACCAGCTACTTGGGGGGCCCAGGTTGAGTGGGGCAAGTGAGAGGCTCAGCAACAGTGGCTGAAGTGAGACTGCCGGTCACAGCCCATGTGCCTGGTGCTGGCTGATGTTGTTATACAAAAAGCAGATTCATGCCCTGCATGCATTAAACCAATCTTAACATGCCCAGGACAGATATTATATTTATTCAGACCTGGGTATTCGGTGGACTTTTCCGCAAATCAAGCACATGAATGGCAGGTTTACGAGCTCATCTTGTACCTAAAAATTGGAAGTTAGTACTTTTCCATACATGTCTATTAGATACTGATTGGTTAGTGATTGACATACAATTATAATATGTCTTACATAATGCTTCTACTACGACACATACTCAGGGGAAGGTTCTCAGCCTGGGCAAGGATCTTGTTGATATGGGGGGTATGTGGGTTTTTTTTGTTACGATGAAAGTAGTTCACTTTCAAGACACTCAAAAGTTAGTTTCATTTGCTAAATTAAGTAATCCCAGACATTCACTTTTATGGTCCAGTATGTTCTGCATACTTAACACAATCCCACATATTGTATTCTATGGTCCAGGATGCTCTGCTTGTTGTCTAAGGTTTGGAGATCAAAGCTTGTATTTTAAGAAACTTCTTATCAATAATTAAGGTTACTCTGACCACAATTCAAAGTCTTGTTCAACCAGGTTTTGAAACTTCATAATTGCTCGCATATGTGCGGTAACATTGGCTACTAGCACAATTATTAATCATGGTTACTAGCAAATGCAATGTATACTGTATCAACTGGGGCAAGTTCCTGTGTCTCCCCCAAACCCAATATATGGGGTTTGCCTTTATATTCTCTGGTAACCTCCAAGCTGGACCAACTAGCAAGTAGGGGCCCAGGTTTGGGAAAGGGTTTCAGGCAGGCAGAGGATCTGTGCTGGTATGTGGAGGGACCCACAGGTGTAGGGTGCCTGTGGGATGAGTGTGTGAGTGCTGCGTGTTTACAGAGAGCCCCCAGCTGGATCAGCTGGGGAGTTGGAAACATGGGGAGGATAGGAGGTGCCGGGATCTCGGCAAAGGTGATGCGTGAGCAAAGGGACTGTGATGGTGCTCAGAGGATCTGAGAACCTGTGCGTGTTTGTGAACCTGGAGAGTGTGGTGTGTGTGCTGCAGCAGTGAACTGCTTCTGCCAGCCAAAGAGGAGGAGGGGACATAGCTGTCTGGGCTTGTATCTGGTGTGAAACCTGGTCATGGGTGCTGATGGAGGCAGCACCTTGTCCATGGCTGTGTGACTTGCTGCATCTGTGTCCTCTGTGTGTGTCTGAGATATGTGCTCAGCTTTGCTGTTGGCTGAACCTGCAAACAGGAAAGCAACAGCCATCTCCCTCAGCCTGTGCAGAGACTATTGTCCCCAGGCACCAGGCTGGGGTCCAGCAGCCATGTAACTTGAGTCCTGGGCCAGAGTAGCTGCAGCAGGTGGCCCCACTCTTAACATCTGTTAATAGAACCAATTTCCAAAAGAGCTTCTTTCACAGCACAGGGTATGAAGAAAGTCCAAGATGATTCACTTAGTTTTGGATTATTAAGTCTTGAATGCCTAATGTTCAAAACAATTAATCTACCATAGATAGTCCCATGGAAAGGTCATTTTCATCCCAATATCAGTACATTTTTCAGGGTTATTCCATATGTACCGGTGACAGGAGAAATAAGTAGAGATATCTGGTAAGACTATGAGGTATAATAAAACCACATACTGAATCCAGAGTTATCCTCAGCACACAGTTGAGTCAGCATTTGCTCAAATCTTCTTCTAGTGCATGTAAGTGCTGTCTCATCTGCCTAGAAAAAGATGCTTCCACCTATTATGATTTTATTTGGCTATGGCTACAGATATAAAACTGTAGTTTTATATAAAAGTTTATACAGATATATAAGCTCCTTTTCCCTGAAGCCTTATGGGATACACAATTTATAAAGACAGAAAGATGGATTAGACACGCTTCTTGACAAGATAGGCACAGCCAATACTGTCTAGATGGAATTGGAAGCAAAGGACAAACTGGAGCAAAATAATGAAGTAATTTCTGGGTCCAGGCAGTGTCAGTAAACCTAAAATGAAATTGGAAACTACCAGCATGCTCACAGTGTGGGTTCTGGGGTAGTTTGCATCACTCATTTAGTTGGTATCGTTGAGGATTTTTAATGTTTTCTATTTGCCAAAATTTCTCAGCAGCATAAGAATGCAGATCTACAGATTTCTGACGTTTCAGTCTTAAATTTCATCTACATGCTGAAGTTACTAGGTTGTCACTATCTTTTCTCTGTAAATCTATGTTTTCACCCAAAATGCTATCAATTAGATTAATAGCACTTAAAAGCTGTTTTTTTTGGAGACAGACGATAATCTATACATGAATTGACTTACATAATTAAAAGACGACATATGATGACATCTCTAACATGCATGTTCAAGTGTTGTCCTGTCCCAGAAGAGGTCTTCCTCAGTATTTTAAATAATCTGCTTTAAAAGGCAAAGTAGCATTTTGCAGGCCTGGCCTTGCTATTCATTCCAAGAAATCCGAAAACATACAGCATGGTCTTCAATATGACAGTGTTTTGTATTTCTGATTCCCCTCTCCCTCTCTCAATTTTCTAACTTGCTCTGCTCCTTAGCTTAGGTCTTTCCTTATCTGTGCTTAGATTCCTGCTCTCTAATGCATTTATCTACTTCCAGTATTTTCCCCAAAGTGCCCATTAAGCCAATGCATCTCAACTGTTTAAACAGCTACTGTAATCTAAAATGATCCCAATGGAAAATGAAACAAAACTAAACATGCCATATGGATAAGATTTATATAACCAAATATAGCTGTTTACATGAACTGCGTAAATTTGGGGTGGCCCAGACTCCCTTCAGTGATTCATCTCATGTCTATCCACCTGTCAGATGAACCACGTCCTGAAAGTACATATGCAAACAGTGGAGATCTGAAGTGTACAAAAAAAAAAAAAAAAAAAAAAAAAAAAAAAAAAGTTAAGCAGGGTGAAATAAAAGTTATGATGCTCAAACATTAACCTTACCAATAATGAGCAGTTACTGAAAAAATTCTTAATTTTAAGCTTGGTTTAGATCTTGGTGAATTGAAGTAGATGAAAAAAAATTCTTCATGAGGTTAGTCCTTCCTTCATTGGAATCATAGGAAAGGAGAAGTGTAGTTAGACTTCTGTACAGTATCTGACTTTCTCACAGATAAATAAGTGAAAGCCAACATGAAATAGGTACCATATTCTGTTTCAGTTTGTACAGTTGAAACATTGCTGAAAACCTGCTAATCAACTGCAGTAGCTATAGTATAAATAAGTTCTGTATCTTAAAAGTCACAGAAGTGACTGAAATAACCAACTGGGTTAGTACAGTGTTTATTTACTTAATACAGTAGTTGTTTACTTGCTATTTATTTATTTAATGCCAAGATTAGAATATTACCTAATAAAAAGCCCTAAGCCATAGTTGGAAATATTTTCCTTATTCAGAATTTCTTTTGTATTACCCAAAGCCACACTGAACATGTATCTTGCTCAGCAAGAAATTTAGTTAATTAGTTGTCAAATTACATGTTCTGTCTAGGTTTTCTTTTGCAAATTTATATAGGATTTAACTATTAAATCAGCTATTAAATATTTCTTCTACTGTCAAGTAGGGATAAGGAAATCTCTAGCAGCTTCTAAGGAATTCTATCAGCTGCCCTTGATTAAAGGGCAACAGCCTTTGTTCTAGCTGATCCCTGATTAGGGAGGTTCAAAGACCCTTTTAGCCCATGCTGGGGTAGTCCTTTGCTCCTCTTTATTATCCATGAAGCTGGCAGTTTATGTAGTAGAATATGAAGGAAGGGTCAGTAAATTTTATCCAGTATACTTGTCCTTAGCTGTAGTAAAATATCTGTTGAAGGGCACATACCCCAGGTGCTGCTGAAGTAATTGTCCCTTTGTGATTGGACTCTTGGACCTGAATCGAGCTTCAGAAGTAACATGCAGCTCTTCAAGGCTCAAGCTGCAGGTCTCTTGTTGAGGCTGGGGCAGATCCTATTCTAGACTGCAAAAGCTGTGTCACTCTTAAGGAGCTGTGCTGTCAAGTAAAAGAACTGAAGGAAGTCAGCAGACTATGGCATCGGAGAGATTGGAGACTGTCCAGATCTCTTCCAACACCTTCAAGATGCAAAACCTCCAACTGTAATGAAGGATAAGGAAGAGCCTGTGCTTATGAAGTCTGAGAGTTGAAACTCCCATCATGATGAAGCTGAAAGCTGGTGACTCCTCATAGTAGAAGGAACGCTCCTAGCCCACCTGATGACTTGCAGTTATAGAATAACTTCACTGCCCTCAGAACTGATGAGGAGCTGGGAATGCTATCAAATGGAGCATTTCTGCCAGCTAGAGGGACCCGGACAAATGGAAGAAATATGCTGAGATACATCTCATGATTTTTAACAAGGGAAAACTCAAAGTCCTGCATCTGGGGAATAATAATCCTAGGCACTAGTCCCAGAAGCTGACTGGCTAGAAAGCCACGCTTCAGAGAACGGCCTGAGGATCCTGGTGGGCAAGCTGACCATGAGCCAGTGATGTGTCCCTTATGGCAAAGAAAAACAACATTCTCCTGTGTTGTGTTAAGAGGAATATTTCCATCAGGTTAAAGAAGGTGATTCTTCGTTTGTTTGAGATTAGTGAGGCTGTGTCTGGAGGGCTGTGTTGGGTTTGTGGGCTCCCCAGTACCACAGAGAACTTAGAGTGAGTCCAGCAAAGGGCCATGAAGGTGATGAAGGGACTGGAGCATCTTTCATTTGAGGAAAGGCTGAGAAAACTAGGACTGTTCCGCCTGGAGCAGACAAGTCTTGAGGTGGTGGGTTTTGTCAATATGTATGAAAATATGGGAGATAATGAAGAGGAGGGAGATAGATTCTTCTCAGGACTGCCAATTGACAGGATAAGAAACAACATGTACAAATTAAAGAACATACAATTTCATCTGATTTAAAGAGAACACTTACAGTGAGGGTGGTCATACACAGGAAAATGCTTCCCAGAGGTTATGGAGTTAAGGTTAAGGGGAGTGAGTCAAAACCTGACACTGTCATGGGCAACCTGTTGTAGCTGATCCTGCTTTAACAAGGAGGATGAACTATATGATCTCCATGAGTCCTTCCCAACTTCAAATTTTGTAGTTCTGTGAAACAGCATTTTCATTTTCTGTCAAAAGTCCTTCAAAGCAGCTGCTGTTTCCTAGGTTTCACGGGCAGATTGTACTAATTACAAATTGGCTCATGGTAACATCTTTAAATTAGAATTACACTTGTTTTAAAATTATTTATTTGGTCTAACAATCTGAAGTGACTGGAGTGTGGGGACTGTTAATTCAAACACATAATACATATGGATAGTGATACTGAAAAGTCAAAAGAATCCATGGTTTATTTGAAATATTTGTTTATTCAGTTGTAATTTCAGGTTTCTGAGTTCAGTTCTAAAAATTGCATTATATCTTAGGGTCTGCTGTTTTAGTGAGAACTGATGCTGAATGCTTCACAGGAAATAATGAATGTCAGATCTTTAGATTCTGAAGAACTGGCTGACAACTTTGAGTTCCTGTGACTCATCATTAGCTGAGAAACCTCACTATCTTCTGGTCCTGGAAAAGTGTAATTTCATAGTAACTGTGATCTGTCTACAACCCATAGAGTTTCTTCAAGTGTACCTTAAAATAGATTTCATTCTGTAAAGGGGTGCTAGGAGGATGCTGTTCTCTTTCCAAAGCAATCTCATTAAGATATATATTCTTCTTCCATCTCTTCTGTCTCCCTCATTTCTCCTTCCCAGCATGACAGTATCTATATTTTTTTAACTTCAGCCTGTGAAGCCTTGATATCAATGGAGGAAAAACAAATCAAGCGACCTCCCTACCCCTCAAAAAAATCTCACAGGTTTTGGAAATAGAAAATGCACAGAAGGAAGAGGAAAGGACCACAAACTTAAATTGCTGCATCTGAACCAGTCCCAAAGACTTACAGCTCTGTATAATTAGTCATGTACTACTTGGCTCAGTTGCATAAAGAAATGTGTGCCTGAATGCAGTTAAACACAAATAAAGAGTGCACAGCTGAATTAACTGAAGCAAAAAGAGTAGAAATATGTAGAAATTTATGCAAGATACATATAAGGTTTTTGTTGCTGCTTTTTTTTTTTTTTTTTTTTTTTTTTTTTTTTTTTGACAGTGCAAAATAAAACAGTTTAACTATATAAACTTTGGAGAAGTGCCTTGGAAATAATGAAAATTACATGATTTTTGTGTGATGCTGTAATATTTCCAAATTAATCCCCATTCAGTGTTGAAGAAAATACAGTCATTGGAATAAATATATAAGCTCAACTTCCTTTTTAGTACACACTGAAAACTGATTTTAATTATTTTTTCTGCTAGGAATTAGAAATTATTTTTTGTTTTTAATCTAATACAACTTAAATTTTCTATATTTATCATATTGAAATCCTGTTTAGAAGACAAAAATGTAAAAATTCTTTCTTCTGATATGTCAGTGTGGTATGGCAGTGGCTTGATGTACCTTGCAGACATAAGCACCACCCTACCCAATTAAAGGTACCTGAAAACTCCTCCACTGGGAGTTTTCTATGACAGAAGTCAGTGAGACAACTGGAGAGAGAAAGAGAAATATGCAAAGGAGGTTAAAAGCAATTGTATACCTCTGGGGATTCTTTATGTTAATGGAACTAGAAACTCAACTACCTAGCAGAACATTAAGTATGGCAAACTTAGATGATGAAAAAGCAGTTGGTACACGTTAATAAAAAAAAGCCAATATAAAGTAATCTTAATTCCAGTTTCCAGTGTGTGTGCATATATTTTATTTAATAGATGGTTCCTGAAAATGGATACATATAATGCATACACACACACAGACTGGATTTCTTTCAGGTCCTGTTTAATGTCTTTATGAATGACTCGAAGGAGATGATAAGGTTTACTTCCGTCAAGTTCTCAGTTGACACCAAACTGTGGGGTTCAAGTTGCTATGTTGAAAGCAATGATACCATACAGAGGTACTCTGACTGTCCAGAGAAGTGGACCAACTGGAACCTCATGAAATGCAGTAAGAACAAATACAGAGTCCTGCCTTTAGGAACAAAGACACACACCTTCTCCCTGCCTCTGGCAATGATATAAGCTAGCGTAGGGAAGAGCCACCAGGATGGTCAGGGTTGCAACACTTGGTCTGCAGAGAGAAGCTGAGGGACTGGAACCTTGTTCACGCTGGAGAAGACATGGCTTGTGGGAGGATCTAACAGCAGCCCTAGGGTGCTTATGGTGTGGTTAGTAAGGAAATGGAGCTACTGTGTGCACAGCAGTAGAATTAGAGACATTAGGTATAAACTGGTAGAAGAGAGGTTCAGACTGAGTATAAGGAGAGGAAAAAACAGGCAGTAGTAGTATAGGTTGTGCAGAGAAATTGCTTGTCTCCATTGCTGGAGTTTTTGAAGACCCGATCTGGCAAAGCCCTGCACAACATGTGCAGAGCTTGACCTGCTTTGATGCTTTCTGAGGTCCCTTCCAACCTTAGTTATTCCATGAATATCAGTTACTGCATCAGTAAGCACCACAATAAAACCTTCAAGAGTAAGATCATATTTAAAGGAATGCAAGTATTTTTAATAAATTACATTTTATGGTGTAGCCATACTTAGTGAGATTCAACTATCTTTTTCTTTAAGGTATCAAATGGAACTCTGCTTGAGCAGCACTGAAGAATCCTGTCTCTCTTCCAGAATACTCCACAAGATTCCAAAACACGACTGTGAGCCCCTATAGGAGTCTCCAGTACCCATATGTGCCTAAACTGGAACAGAGCCAAATTAATTTTAAACTTAGATATCCATGTCTGATATGACCATTTTAGGTTCTCTATTTAGTTGAGAGAAATTGTCAGCTCCAGATAGTAAAACATCATAGATACCTGAAGGAAAGATGAAGAATCACATTTTTTTCATAAGAAACATGTTCTGAAAGTACAAATTTATCTGTGTTTAATATAAGGAGAGTAATATATTTAGCATCTACTTTTAAGAAAATCTCATTCTACTTCCTACTGGTCTCTGGACACTGATGGCTTGTTGTAACCATCCCTCTTTCTTCCTGAGGAAAAGTGGAGATTCAGAATTAGGACACATGGAAATATTGAAGTGAGGACCATAACACCAGGCTGTACATACTAGAAAGCGTGTGCATAACCATTTTAAGTATCATTATTATTACAACTATCTTTTTCAGTAATGTCTTATTTAACCCTGTAACATACTAACAATAACTCTTTCATTAGACTGTTTATATTTATATTACACTAACAATAAATTCTTAGGTTTGCATATTATATATATTTTTTTTGTTCATTAAGGTTTTGAGTGTACAAAGAAGTACCCCTCTGTTGCACTCCATCTGTTTGTACTACTACTATGTTGTAGAAATAGAAAAATTTCTAAATCAGAAAAAATAGTGGAAAGGTGTAATTGCAGTGTAATTATAGTTGGAAAGGAGGGGGAATAAATTTTCTCAATTTAAACACAGGCACAAATAAAATCTTGTGATATACATGTTTTTCAGGAAAAGATTAAAAGAGTTTCAATATACTTGTATGGGTAAAAAAAAAAAAAAAAAAAAAGGCAAATTTTAAATAAATGAAGCTATTTTAATCTGGGGCCTGTACAGTTAAACATTTTATACAGGTGAGCAAGCCCTCAGCTAGGCTTGCTCTATCAAATAAAATTTAATTTAAAAAGAATAATAAGAACCATTTGCCATTGGGGGTACAAGAAAAACTGTATTTTTAATTTGTTTTATACCTTAAAGACCAGATCTTTATGTAGATTCATTGAAAAAAATTGATATTTCTATGAGAAGAGGCCAAATATCATAGACACATTATGATTCACCTAGATAGACTTAATCATTTAATCTTTCTAGCTTGCTGTCATATTTCTTCTAAAAGGATTATTTTTTCTCATATTGGGTCAAAATGAATACAATTATGGTATTTTTTTTTTTTTTTTCAGGTTGTGTAAATTGATATTTTTGCTTTTTTGCTTCCAATTTTTTTATTTGAAAGAGTCAAAAGGTTTTATGTTTTCTCTCATGTGCCATGCTTAGAAGTTTTGAATACAAAAGGCATGCAAAGGAGGAAGGGAAGGGAGGCAAAGAGAATGTTTTCATGCTGTTGAATATTCAAGTAAGTGCTCAAACTAAAGGCTTTATTTTGCCTTCAATATTTGTATCTGAGAGACTATATAGTTTGACATTGCCTTTGAAACAAAAATTAGATAATTTCTTATCAACACCCTTATATATAACACCCTTTATACTGTCTCTTATACACAT
>NW_020799091.1:47094585-47104313 GCF_003259725.1 Athene cunicularia
ACCCTCTATATATATATATATATATATATATATATATATATATATATATATATATATAATGTATAACACTCTTAAAGAATACTCAAAAAAAAAACCCCAAACCACCAAAATCATTTGTCCAATTTCTAATAGGGAAGAATATATAAATAAAATTCTGACCTGATTGAAGTGAAATGGGAGATTTATCATCAATTTGCTTAGGAGATTATTTCACCTGGGGTATTTAAAATAATGCTAGACATGAAAGGCAGAGGGTAGATGATATTTAACTTTAAACTAGCCAACCAATTTATATTTTTCCTTTAATGTTTGCCACAACTTTTCATGCTATCTCATATCTCCACTTCAAGTTTAGACATAGATATTCTTCAGCATATACAACTTGAAGTCTTTAAAGGATTAGGAGAAAAGTAAATGTTCAGAGTTGCTCCCACAAGAGAAGTAAGAAAAAGTGTAAAGCAATACTCAGGCTTTTTGGATTAATTGCTTTTGCACATATGTTATCTCTCAGCCTACCTCAGCCTCTCCACTGGTCTCAGCATCTCCTTTTATGAGTTATCAACATTTACTTTTTACAGGTTAGAGTCAAAAAGGGAAGATTCTTTTCTCCTTACTCTTCTGAACAAATTATTAAAATGGTTTATTTGCTCCATATTTCACAATCTCACTAATTTTATGAGGTTAAAGCAGGGCTTTTTTTCTCCTCAGAGATAGAATGGGACAAACTTCATGTTCCAAAGCTGAATTAGTTCTCGTCGTGGTTTGAGTTCAGAGGGTAACTGAGCACCAGAGTTACTCACTCCCTCCTTCCCCCCAAGCGCTGAGAAGGAGAAAATAAAGCAAAAGGCTTGGTGGTTTGAGCTCAGAGGGCAACTGAGCACCATGCAGCCATTCACTTCCCCCTCAGGACTAGAAAGGAGAAGATAAAGTAAAAACTCAAAAACTGAGATAAGGACAGGAATGGATGACTCACCCATTGCAGTCATGGGCAAAGGAGAGATGTGTTAGGGGAAGAAAAATATCATAAATTTAATTCAGATACTAACAACAACACTTAACAGACAGAGTGGGACAGTGAGAAGCATTACCACAACTTAAAACCAGCTTCCTCCCACCCCTCCCTTCTTTCCTGGATCAGCTTTGCTCCCAATTTCTATACCTCCTCCCCTCCAGCAGTGCAAGAGTCAGGGAATGGAGGGGTGCAGTCGGTCTCACCGCTTCTCTCTTCCCAAAGAGGGGAACTCCTCACATTCTTCCCCTACTTCAGCATGGTGCCCCTCTCACAGGAAACAGTCCTCCATAAACTTTCTCCAGAATGAGTCCCTCCCATGGGCCAAGGCCCTTCCTGAGCTGCTCTGGCACGGGTCACACCCGCATGTTGCAGTCCTCCCAGTGCTGAATTGCAACTGGGGGGCTTCTTCCCACAGAGTCTCAGCCTTCTCTAGGCAGAGCCACTTTTTCCAGCATGGGCCCTCCCCCCAGACTGCAGGGGGATTCTGCACCAGTACACCTCCCCCTCTTTCTTCCAGTGACCTTGGTGTTTGCATAGATGTCCTCCTTGCAACTTCTTATCCCATGTCCAACTCCTCCTCCCTAATTCCCCCTCTTAAGTATGTTATTGCAGAGGCATAACCACCATCACTAATTGGCCTGGCCTTGGAGCAGAGGCAGGTCCAACTTGGAGCTGGGGGAGCTTTGAGAAGCTTCTCACATAGGATCACTCCTGTAGCCCTCTCCCCTGCTACCAAAACCCCCTGCCATACACAAAAACACAGCACAAACCAAAAAAGAAGGGCTTTTTCTCCTCGGAGATGGAATGAACAAACTTCATATTCCAAAACTGAATTAGTTCTAAAAAATTGTTTTATTAAAAATTGAATGTACAAGTTGAATCCAAATAGTAACAGCTCTCTCAGTGGACCAAAGTTTGAAGACTTCACAAAAATTAATTTAGAGGAAAATACTTCAATATAAGATATAGGGAAAACCAAAACCAAAACCAATCCTCCCATCAAAAAACCCACCTATCACAATTAATGCTTATAATGAAATCCAAGCTGTCATCCCTGTCTTGTATGCAACTCAATATCCCACAGTCTACTAAACCAGCCTAAAATTATTTTAAGATATCTAAATTGCAGGGGAAAAAAAAAAAAAAAAAAAAAAAAAAAAAAAAAAAAAAAAAAAAGGAAAACTCTTTTTTGAGGTGAGGGTGCAGGAAGAATATGTAAGAGTAAACCAAGTGTCTGACTGCCCCAAAGCACAGGGATTCCTGAGAAGCAGAAGGGAATTCTAAGGTCCTAGAGGTCCTTTACTGTAGTCAGGGGTGCAGGCATTGAACACAGAACGGTTCTCCTTACGTATTTTATGCACATAAGAAATAATTTCCACGTAATTTTCAGAGGTGTGTCTCCTGATTAGCTCTGTACCCATCCCCAAAGTATGACTCCCTTTACCTACATTTGGGGATGCCCTATGTCAATCTGAGGAGGGGACTAGCTATTTAAACTGAGTATGATGAATCTCACTATACCAGATTATTTTTTTTTCTTCATTCAATAATGAGAAATCCTGAAGTAACTATATCTACTTTGGGAATCATTGAGAAATTAATCTCACTGGATTTAAATGTTTTCCAAAATTATGTCTATTTGAATGCCCTGGGCTTCCTATACAGACAGTAGAGAGAAGCAAACACTTCATTTGATTGAACAGAGTGCTATTTTTTAGAAATGTTAACTTTAGTGTCAGATGACTCATGTATTTGCAACGCTTCTTTGTTGTTTGGGTTCCCCCCTCCCCAGTATAAATGATGCCAACAATTTGGAGTGAGCATTTCAGATGTTAACATTTACATTATAGACCTCAGGAGCATCAATGTGAAACCATGTGCACCCTACAAGACTCCCTTTGGCATCTGAGAAGTCTGTGTTTAAGATACATAATCTTCGTTACATGTCAGCTGGGCACATCTCTCATGATGACCAATAGGGTTTGATTCTGCAGACCACACAGAGTTTTCTAAGTGTTATTAGACGTGTCTGTGGAATCCCCTCCTGTTGCATGTAGAACAATTTTGGTGAGACAAAAGGCAGCACAGGAAGTTGGAGCCTTGTGTGTAATGTTTTCTTTCTGCCACACCTCCATGATTCTAACTTGTTTTCCTCCACTGTTCCTGGTTTCTAAATAGTTTTAATCCTGTCGGATCTACTCAAAAGCTTGGTGCTGTTCTTATTCCCACTTAAAATGACATTTTCATTTGGGTCATCCAATATAAGGTTTTAATCATTTTACTCTAACCAGGAATGTGCATAAGACAAAATCCAGTGACGGCCAAGAAGACTGTGTTTCCTGTTAATTGTGCAGGGAGTCCTTGGCACTTATCCAAACATTTTGGTCAGCTCAAATACATCTCTATTCACTGTGCCATTGCATGCCAAACAGCTATATTTCTCAACTATGCCCTTTTACTTGAAGCACTTAATGGCAAATCTGGCATTGAGAAAGGTCATTATTACTGCTTACTCTTTAGATAATACTCCCCCTGGAGTTGCTCCTCCAGTCAATAAATTATCAGTGTTTTGGAAAATTCTCTTTAAATCTGTTGCTTTAAAGTTTGGTAGATAATGCCACGGCAGATGGTAGGGCTGTGCTCCACCCTCGGACATCTGGTTTCATGTGTATTGCACACCATTTCATGTGAAGACAAACTGGGGGGTATGACTTCCTCAGCCATAAGTATTGGAAAGAAACCATTTGCAATACCACCTGTATCATACCAAGTATATTCTTTGGCTTCTAGCTCATACAAGAGCTGCAAAATATCTGGGACAGTTGGACCTCATTCAAAGTTTTAAAGTTTATTTTAAGCCACCATTATAGAGCAAGTTTCCCTTCAAGTCAGACAAGACTGTTGTATGGTGAATGTTTTTTTGAGAGCCCCCCTCATTTCTCCAGAAAATTAATTAATCTTTGGATTTCATTGTTGAGCTTTGTCAGTTTGATATTGTTCTCAGCGAATTACTTGGGTTGCCAAGGGAATGCCAGATATATCTGCAAGGTATATCTTAGCACATCCCCCAGCGACTCAGTAGAGTCCTGGGGAATCCTCTAATTCTCTTCCAAGTTTTCGCCTGCTCAAACCACACTGCCCATTCAAAAGACCTGAAGCCTTGTTTCTATATCCATCAAAAAAGTCAATCCCAAGGATGGTAAGTGCAATAGAACCAGTAGCAAAGGGTAGGGGTTCCAACCCCATCTATTCAGACTGAGGTTCCCTTCCACTAAAATTAGGCATGTGTCTCTACTCCAGTTACCCCAAGAGTAGTCATTCAATGCTATTATTTTATGACTTCTGCCTGACAAAGTCAATAAGGTGCACCAAGCCAAGCACCTTGTTGTAAAAAAGAGTTGTCTCTCCACCTTACACAGATAATCCAATAAATTTAGTTATCCTTATCTACTGCCAGGACTGTCTTCTTTCCTCTCCCCAACCATATTGTCACTTTCAATCATTTGTCACAACAGTGGTTCACACACTGGGGCAGGAGAAGGCAATGGTTTAGCTTAGCACCAACATCTCTTATGCTTGCAATTCCTTAGCTATGGTAGAGCTATGCTAAAGCTTTAATGTGCCTTCCATCCCACTTTGTCACAGACTCTCTTTTGCTGTTCAAGAACATCTATAAGTCCCAGTGTGTAGGAGGGTGCAAGCAGAATTCCCATTCCTTCCTGGCATTTTTCTTGAGGTTGACCATACTACTGGATTCCTGGCATTATATTTGGCCATGCTGCTAATCTTACACCATTCTTCAGGTGTGCTTTTTGTACCAAAGGTGTTGGTTCATTATCATCCCAGTAAGAAAGGCACTCAGACTAAAGTATTACTGAAAATGTCATTTACTAGATCTAACACTATAAAGAAAGAAGAGCTAGTATGGATAATACTACTTCCCTTTAGATGCTGGGAACCCTCAATTGTGCAGCATCAAATGGAGTTCCAATGATCATGCAGCATGTCATGCAGATCCCATCCCTAGGAAGGTTACCCTCTTTTGCTCCTTAGACAGGATTTTGTTACAAGAAAAGGAATTATTTTCATAATTTCTGCTGTCAACATCTAAATAACATAAAACTGACATATTTAATAATAGCCAAAAAGTTACTTCACTCAAAGATACTATTGAGATAATCCTGTCTCTAGTACCCTTCTTTTTTTTTTTTTTTTTTGTACAATTGATCTTTTAAAACCATCATTATGTATTAAACATATGTATATTTTGCTAGAGCATCTACTGAGTGCATCTATTCTTAAATGCTTCTTTAGTTTTCCTAAAATTTTGCTTGTTATTCTGTTCTACATTAATATTATCATCATGTTTCTAACTCTTGACATAAATGAAATCAAATGAGGTAGATATAGGAAATTCTTCCTTAGGAAAGAACAAATTAATGTTATGCACCAATTCAGATACACTATTCATTAGCTAATTCTTCCAAGAGAAATATGAATTTAGATACTTTATCTGTTTTCAAAGGGGGCAGGGAAGCAAATCCTTCTTAAGACATCCCTAAAGTAGTACTTAAGAACTGCAATTATTGAAAGTGAAAAGTTGCACAGTAATTTCATTTAAATTAAACAGTAAAGCATTATAAATTTTAAATTATTAGTATTTATATTAGCCTACATACTGACATTCAAATGCTTATTTGAAAGTGCATTTTGTACTGTAGTATATTTACTAATTGGAAACCCTGTAAACTTTAGCACTACGAAGGTCAATGGATTTGCAATGATAACATATAAAGTAACAAGATACCCCCTAATGCCAATACAAAGAAGGCAATATAATAACTTGGGAGGAAAATTTCACTTGAAGAGTCAGGAGGTGATGTCAACTAGCAGAGATTTATTAGTGCTTTAAGAGTCTATGACCTAAGGAACTTAAAGCAGGGGAGACATAGGTTTTATGAGTTTATTTGAGGACATATCCCTAATTAAGAACCATAAAAAATATGCTGTAGAAACTCAATTGTTCTGTAGCAATCAGCTCTTCTAACATTAAATGACACTCCAAAAAGTTAATGGTTTTCCATTAGTTGAAATAATGCTGTTAAACAGCTTAATGGCTAGAGTAGAATGCTGTAAATTAGGTAATCTTATGTCCTCATCGCTGTTCTGGCACTTACTTTGGTGAGGTTGAAAAGTCAACATCTCCCTTCTACTCCTCTATTTTCCAAATTATAAATCAAATATTATATCAGTTTCCAGGTTCACTGTGATATTGACCTTCTCTAACTCTATGAGCATGATATCACTAACTGCTCTTTCACATTTTTCTTAGAATAAAACTCCTGTTCTCTTAGTGACTTGGATTGCAGTTCCTTGATTTTAACTGAGATAACCCTGGGTTATCTGGGTTGCCTAGAACTGGTTCTACTAAGAATTTCCATGTAAAGCAATAAATGTCACTTACAAAAACCTCTAAAAGCTATTGATGATTAAAGACCATTTCTAGTTATCCAACAGCCTTCTATTTATGGACTATAACACATGAACATTCATTACACTGTCTCCTCCCTCAAACTGTTTTTCACTGTCTTGTCTTTTAGTTTATATAAAATATTTCTCAGGCTCACAGAAATGTTCCTTGACTTTGCTATTCTCAAATTTGCTTTAAAACTGTTATTATTAAATTCTTATTTATATTATGATGGAAATGTAACATTCTCAGCAAAATTATTGTTTGGGGTTTGTTTTGTTTTGGTTTGGGTTTTTTTGTGGTGCTTTTTTGGGGGGTGTTTGGTGGTTCTGGTGTTTGGTTTTTTTTTTTTGTTTTGTTTTGTTTTTTTTTTTTTTTCTTCCAGGGATTCTGCTGTATGTTTTAGTGATTCAAAAGATTATCACATCATGAACTGCACACAAAAACTCGTTCTTCATGTGATGTGGACCTGGTATATTTGTTTTATCTTTGTGGTGATGGTCAGTTAATAGAATGATGAAAAAGCACTGGAAATATGAGTTACTGACTGTTTTAGTACCACTTTGTTGGACAAGCTGGTCAGTTATTCGGTAGATATAATATTGTGCTCTTATTCCATATACATTTGTACAATACTTGCGTCAATAGGAATCTCAACTTGGATAACCTTGTGTGTTAATACTAGTAGTGATGATAAACTATCATATTAGTGGCTTTTGAAGTGTACCCTGCTTAAAAGAAAAGAGAAATACTGCTTTCTCTGTGGTGAATTTGGGTAGGATGAAGATAATTTTCTTCATAGCAGCATAGGTTCTTTACTAAAACTATTGATAACATACCAGTGTTTTGACTCTCACTGAGCAGTGGCTGCACAGCATCAAGGCTCTCTTTTGCTCACTCTGATCCCACTCCAACCCCTCAGTGGTTAGCTGAGAGTAGACAAGAAGCTGGGAATGGGCAGAGCTGGAACAGCTGGCCAGAATTGTAAAAACAGTTATTCCATAACGGATGGCATCATGCTCAGCAATAAAAGCTCAAGGAAAGGAGGAAAGGAGGCATTTGTGATTATGATGTTTGTCTTCCTAAGTAACTGTTATTCATATTTTTCTGGAAGTGGCTGGACATTTGCGTGCTCATGGGAAGTAGTGAATTATTTTCTTATTTTGCCTTGCTTGCATGCACAGCTTTTTTCCTACCTATTAAACATCTCAATCCATGAAGCTTCTTGTCTTCCTTCTAATTTCTCCATGTCCCATGGGAGAGGGGAGGGAGTGAGCAGCTGTGTGGGTGCTTGACTATTGGTCAGGGTCAACCTACCACATATTCATGAACTTGAGTGGCTTTTACTGTTGAATGCAAAGATAAACAATTTATACCCTCTTTGATCTAAATGTGAGAGACTTCAGCAGAAAATCTTAAGATTAGGAGGAAAATTATTTTTCCTATAAACTAATTTTGTATCAAAGGAGGGAAAAATTATGCCTTTTTAAAAAACCAAACCAAACCAAACCAAAACAAAACATCTTGATACTGTTCCTAGCCAGCTGTATCCAACAAATCATAAATGAGTCATAATTTGAATTTGATTTTACTTCACTAGAATAAATACAGCCCAGGTCAAGTTGGGATCTACTTGAAACAGTCATACACATTTATGAAGAACATGATGAAATGTCTCTGACTTTTTAGAAGGTTTCATAAATTGCTACATTCAGTTTAAAAAATAAATTAAATTACAGACATGGAAAAATAAAATGTAAGTATTAAAAATGTTCAAACTATCAATCTATCACCAGATAAAAGTACATGCCTCTATTGAGAAAAAAAAAAAAAAAAAAAAAAAAAAAAAAAAAAAAAATCTGAAGATAACAGTTCATAACATCTATGACTGAGTAAGACTTTTCGATTCCTTATACTCAAATCGGTTCTAAAGATTATGACCCTGTGATAGATCAGGGAAAGAGTGAAGAGGAAGGAGCAGCAGAGAAAATGTGTGATGAACTGACACCTGATCACTTGTCAGATGTTCTAAAAAATCCCCAAAATTTATTGGTCTGGAAGAACTGGAAGAAGATTAATAATTGGTAAGTGCTTAAATTCATCATCATAATTCCTTTTATAATATTTTTAAGTTCCCTGTAATTTTCCAGCAGCATGGCAGTTTCAGGAAGTTTCATGCTAGTTTCACATTTTCAGGAAGATATTCTATGTTGAGTTCGATATTAGGCACTTGTCACAAACAAATAAAAAGATAAAAAGTACTATGTTCCATTGTATTTGAATTACATTTATGTTGAGCAATACAAATGGAAAATAACAACTAAAATAATAAAAGACTATATACAAATGGAATTGTTTATATTCGTTGAGATTAGGTACATTCCAAAGGATATTTTGGCCACCAAAGTGTCATTACATTTGATACAAATGAAAGAAATATTTTAAACCTGGTCTGATTGAATAAGAGCTGTTCTGGAATTATACAACTAAAAATAATACTGTTAACACATTTATTTTGGTTTGTTTTGAGCTATGTATATGGCTGCAATGAAGAAAATAAACTAATAGTTTTCTAGCAGTTTTAATGTCTCAATGTTTGGCAAAAGGCTAGCTGTGTAAAGAACTTATAAAAATATGCTCTGTATGTCAAGTATTCTCTGCATTTTTTTTCCAAATGATGACAAACCTATCATTGCCAAAAATTTCCATGTTCATTCAGTTCTCTCAGGACACAGCAAACAGTAAGAACTGTAAGCAATTACTTTGGGACTATTTTTTCTTTTTCTTTTTGTTCAGCTTTCAAGTCAGATCTTATTTGGTTAATGACTTTTCTTCAGATTCTCTTGATACATTCTACAGTGTTTTGAACAATTCTAAAGACTTAAATGTGTCTCATTTCTGTGACTATTTAATTATGTCTAAACTCTTTATGTCTAAATTATTTTAGGCAAATGTTGAGATTCATCTTCTGAAAAGTCTTAAGCTTCAAGCATCCCTATGTATCCTATCACCATGTAAGTCTTGTTTAGTACAGAAACTGGCCATGAGGTCCTTCCAGAGAGGTCCACTTACTGTGAAATTCTAAACCATGGGCTATGTTCCCTTTCCCAGGGTGTCTGGATCCAATGTCTGGGGAGGTTTTGATATGATCCCAAGAGAGCTATTAAGACAAAAATGAGGTCAAATGGTGTATACCCAAATCATGTTTTTATTATTAAAAAAGTGAAGGGGGTGGGGGTGTGGGGG
>NW_020799091.1:47104363-47172901 GCF_003259725.1 Athene cunicularia
GTGTGGGGGTGGGAGGGATAGGACGGAATGGAAGGAAAAGACAGAAATAAAGCAAGGATGTGGGATAGGGCTGCAAGAATGGTCACCACCATGGATCCAGTGGTGTCCCGTTGGTCCTCAGTCTTCAGTTCATCAGCTGTGGGTGCACACGGATCTGGCTTCGATGGTGGATGCACACTGAGCAAAATTTTCTGCTGCCTTTTTTAAGTTCATTGTATCCACTGATTAGCATATCTGCTCACCTTTAGTTTTGTTTTTTTTTTCTCTGGTCCCACAGGTTTTGTTGCATCTGGCTTCAGGGCAGGAACGTTTGCCTCTTGTCAGTCCATCAGCAATGCATGCATGGGGTCTGGCCTACACAATAGAGACACAAACGGCTACAGGATGGGGCCAGCTCAGCACACATCTGTCCCTTTGAGGCTTGTCTAAAGAGTCCGGACAATGCAGCTGCAAAGAAATGGGGGGATGCATCCTTCAATACACTCCCACTTCTCTGGGCAGCATCCCCCAGAACAATTCATAGTCTGCAGCAGCTTCTCTTGGAGGTTTGCACAGACACAAGCAAGCTTTGAGACAGTCATAGGACATTTCACACAGGGCCTGTCTTTGTATTTTTTGAATTAAAAAAATCACCTCCCATCTGAAAAGCATAGCTTACCAGCACTAGATTTCTTTGCTTTCAAGAGGCTAATTAGTGACCAGCATAACCTATTCATCCTGGACACTCATTTGAAAGCTGAATTCTAGCTTCTGAAATTTCAAGCCATCACTAGAATTTTAAAGTGGCTGAAAATCATTAAGTAAACCTTCGTTTCAACCGCCACTCATTTACAAGATAGTAGACTTATTTTATGATTGTAAATCCACACATACAAGGAGAAAGAGGATGAAAAAATGTGGGAGAAGGATAAAATATCTTGTGGTGTTTTGTACTCTAGAGACTCAGTAAAAATATCTATTGCTTATTCAATTGCTTCTATTATCCTGTCTCAGGATAATATAACAGAAACTCAGAAAAGTCAAACCACTACTGAGATAGAATTATTCAGGGGCTTGAATGTAAACATATCTTTATTAATTTTCTCAACTTTCTATCTCATCACACATTTTCTCAGTTTTGCCATGATAATGGGTGTGGTGGGTTGTCCTTGGGTGGATGCCAGGTGCCCACTAAGCTGCTCTGTCACTTACCCTCCTCAGCTGGATGGAAGAGACAAAATATGATGAAAGGCTTGTGGGTCAAGGTAAGGGAGATCACTCAGCAATTACTGTCAAAGGCAAATCAGACTCAACTTGGGGAAATTAATTTACTGCAAATCAAAAGTCAGAATAGTATAAGAAATAAAACCAAATCTTAAGACACCTTCTCCCCACCCCTCCATTCTTTCTTGGTTCAACTTCACTGCCAAATTCTCTGCTTCCTCTCCCCAAGTAGCACAAGGGGATGGTGAATGAGTGTTGCATTCAGTTCATCACACATTGTCTCTGCTGTTCTTTCCTCCTCACTCTCTCTAACTGCTCTAGTGTGGGGTCCCACCCATAGGAGACAGTACTCTGAGAACTTCTTCAACGTGGGTTCTTCCCACAGGGTGCTATTCAAAAAATGCTCCAGTTTGGGTCCTTTCCACAGGGTGCAGTCCTTCAGGAATGGATTGCTCCAGTGTGAGTCCCCCATGGGGTCACAAGTCCTGCCAGAAAAACCTCCTCCAGTGTAGACTCCTCTTTCTCAGCAGGTCCACAGGTCCTGTCAGAAGCCTACTCCAGCATGAGCTTCCTACAGGGTAACAGCCTCCTTTGGGCATCCACCTGCCCTGCTGTGGGCTCCTCCCCAGGCTGCAGGTGGAAATCTGCTCCCCCATTAACCTCCATGGGTGCAGGGGGACAGTCTGCCTCACCATGATCTTCTCCACAGGCTGAAAGTCAATCTCTGCTCTTATGTGTGGAGCACCTCCTCTCTCCCAAATTCTTCACTGACCTTAGTGTCTGCGGAGTTGTTTCACATATTCTCATTCTTCTCTTTTACCTGCCTTCACAGAACGTTTGGGTTTTTTTGTTTGTTTGTTTTGTTTTGTTTTGTTTTGTTTTTCCTTTAGTAAATATGTTATCACAGAGGCACTACCATCATCACTGATGGGCTCAACTTTGGCCAGTGGTGGGTCTGTCTTGGAACCATATGACACTGGCTCTGTTAGAAATGGGAAAAGCTTCCGACATCTTGTCTCAGAAGCCACCCCTGTAGCACCCCTGCTACCAAAACCTTGCCATGTAAACACAATACAGTGGGAAAATAACAATATAAAGCCTTTCTGGGAAGGAAAAGAGTATTAATTATTATTGATAAAATCAATCCATCACTAAACTGAAAGTAATTAAATTAAAATTAGAATAATATACCATATCTAAGTAGATAGTCTATACTGTCTAATGACCTGTTCAAGATTTATGAAAACTCCCACATGTTTCAAAATACAATTTTAGAGTGAACATAGAAACAAGTTATAGAATTTGTATAAGCTTTCATGATGTGCAGTACATGCTGAATTGTGTGGAAGAGGGGAGAATAGAAATTGTATCTCAGGCACATCTTCTATGGTTCTGTTATGTTATTTATCTTTTCTCTTAATTGAATTTTCAGGAATGCATTGCTGAATGTACTCATGACACAATCAGAGATGACAGAGAGGGCAATTTTTTCATTTAGGTATGCAAATATGATTCACAGTATTATAGAGAATTGGTGTTACTTGTATGAATTTGTATCAACTTATTTTCATTGCTTTAATGAAAGATTAGAAGCATTTATAATATCTGAAAAGCCAATTTGAAACTAACAAAAACATCTTTAAAGATTCTGGTTTTAAGTAGTTATTCCTACTTTAATAGTTATGACAAATTTACAGTATTTTTTTAAGTTCTAATTTGTGAAACAATTTTCTTTTAAGCTTGGGGTTCTCTGAGATGCAGTTTTTATTAGCAATTCCTATGTGAAACATTCAAAATATATTATCACCTTTTCCCGATGAACAAGATTTTTATACGTTAACATTTACATTTGTGTCTTTAGGAGGGTGTTCCTGCTATTTTTTTTTCCTCTTTTTAACTCCCCATAGGTTTTCTGAACATCTGTTTAAAGATGTTTTCTTACAATTTTTATAAGCTTTATTTAAGTTTCATTGTTCAGCACTGTTTTCTGCTGTGCTTACCAGGTATACTTATTGCCTCCTGCTGCTTCAATTCAGTCTCTCAAATTTATTTTGAACCTCCTGTTGTGCTTGTGGATCTATTCCTAATACCAGATTCACTGGCTACTTGCATTCATGAGTCTATAGATATCACATGAACCAGTATCTCAGAGTGGCTTAGTTTCTTATCTGATGTCTGTCTTCAGTGCATCTCTTAGAGATAGATGTTTATTATTTAGTCTGTAGACTTCTTCAAATCTGCCGACTTGAATATATTGCTTCCTGATAATAACTGTGGTTCCTGTTGTCCATAGTCCTCAAGCACCTGCTTTGTCTGTTTGCCTTCTGTAAAATTTTGTATCTGTGGCCTCCCTCTCCTGTTATCTGTTTCTGTGTTGATGTATTTCAAGTCTTTCAGTACTTGAGTGATGCTTAGATATAATTATCCTTTTTTTTTTTTTTTTTTTTTTTTTTAAGAATTCTGGTTTATACTGGGTTTTATGTGGTGTTTTTCAGAGTCCGTCTTAAGTGTATGAGAAATTTGGCAGTGTATGGTTATGGTTATATATATACCTCTGTGGATATGTCTACCTGGCACACGTTTGTTTTGTTACTCGAAGTAGGTTATTTGCAGTACTGTAGGCTTAGTATTTACTAATACACAGACTGATCCTTTATCTCTAGGCAAAACTATGTAATGACTAATATCCACACTGCTAAAGACTGCTTCTCTTTTAGCAGACAAGCCACATGTACTCTCCATAACACTTGATCCCAGTTCTTTTTATGGACTACTTGTGATAATTGTCTGGCCTTTCAGACATTTTTGTGTGTGTTTCTTTTATTTCAAAGTTATGAAATAATACAATGATTGTGCTGCATCCCAGTATCATGTTGTTTTCATGGAAAACACTATACTGTATACGTATGGAACAAACTAATATAAGTTGAATGTATTGGGGAATATATTAATGGTATCTGGGAGTACTTGAGGAATACTTGAGCAGGGTAAAATTCACTGCAATTATTTTGAAGGACTTCAATGGAGCTAAACCTGGTACAGGCATGATACAGTCATTCATATTGCCTGTTGGTAGAGGTCTTTCAAGTGAAGCTCTTAAAGGTTTTTTTCCATGCAGAAAGATATTTGGGTGCTAATTTAGCTTCTTTACAAAACAGTACCTTATGAAATTAAGACAGTAGATGAAGATTGATATTTCTGTTTATAGGATCAATTTCAGAGCACTGACAGGTAAGTTTGCTTTGAGAAATTTTGGATGAACAAGAACCCAATTAAGATAGTCTCCATTCTGCTAGATAGTATAAAACTACAAAATAGTCCATTGCCCACAAACTTAAAGATTTTATCTAAATAAGTTCATCAAGAAGTGAGACCTAACATTGCAAATTCTGTTTCACAGATAAACATCTGAATCACTAAAAAATAGTCCTGAACCCTAACCAACATGTAGCTTAATACCCCATAAAGAAAACCAGACCTTGTTTTAGAAAAATTGAATCAAGCAGGGTGTAGATGGGAAAATGACAGCAGTATGTCATCTGACAAAACAAATGGAACACAGTTTGCATTAACTTTTATTAAAAATTTAGACCCTTTTAAAAAAACACAGGACTTCAGGATGCTCATTCCATCTATATTATTTAATTATGTCAAGCACAACAGGAAGTAACAACAGCTATCCCTTCCTTTTAGTAATCCTGCATTTGTAAATGTACACTAGAACTCTATGAGAAAACTCTTGTGATTGAAAAGTTATTCAGGAGCTACTAATATGAAATTAAATTTAAATTAAATTAAAACTGTTACATCATATACATAAATATTATTCATCCTGAACAATTTTTCACTATACAATATTTACTTTTGGAATACATTGTCACAATTTATACAAGTTGGTTGCTCAGCTAAATTAAGCAAGAATCATAAATAGCATAATTTACAGTTAGGTGAGATGATATAGAGCATTATGTGGCAATTATTATTTGTATTTAAGCATATGCTGAAATATTCAAAGATGTTACTCAGTACTTGTCAGTTATTGTGTTTCTTGACCATTTTTCTGAATCATCTATCACTTTCTCAATTGTTTATTGAATGATATGTAATAGAATTATTATGGCCGTGAAAAAAAAATTAAAGACTGGCTAGTGTCAGCAAGAATATTTTCTTACTGCACTTGCCATGACATACACAATGCACATAAAACAGATGCAAATTACCATTGACAAACTTTGCATAAAATAATGCACATATGTAGGGATACACTTGCACACACACACACACACACACACACACACACACGTATAAAAAGCAGCAGTTTATTTAGTATTTAAATTACCACTAAAAATCTCAGCAATATGAGTTTCTCTGAAGAGTAGGGATAAGGATTTTGTTGTTTATATAGCAACAAGGAAAGAAGAAAAACAATGTCTAAAATAATAATTTAATAAATATAATCAAACTTTTTTTTTTTTTTTTTTCCTGGAGCAAAAATATAACTCCACAGGTAGAACTAAATTAGCCTCTTTTGAGTTGGTTTAGATACACAGAAAATGTCAGTATATACAAAGTCTTAAGTCACTGCTATTGGATTCTTAAAGTCTCTGAAGAATGAGTTCATAAAAATGACATATTTCACTTTTGAAAAAGTGCAATTATTTCCTTTTACAGGTCAGAAATACCTGCATCCTAAGATTACTCAGTCTTTGTAAAGTCATTATAAGCGCTAAATATGGTAATATAGAGGCTAGCTCAGTAGTGCCTTACTGTTAGACATGAGGATAGTCACACTGAACGTTTACCAACCATGTGTTTCAAAACATTTAGGAATTTTTCATAGTTTTCTAATAGTGAAATTTATGTAACTGTAAGATTACAATTAATAAATACATTTATATAAAGAAATATGTAAATATGATTTCTCTGAAGAAATGCATTTCTGACTTAGCAGAAGTATAGGTTAAGAAAAAGAGTTAGGTTTTTCAGTCTTGAATATGTGTTTGCTTCTTTGTTTTCTTAATTAATGGGTTACATTTCTGACATGTTGACCATTCTCCTTAGAATATTTGTTTGGGTTTTTTTATAGAAGAAAAAAATTTCTCCTAGAATATCCATTTTCTTCTGATTTAGGAATCAACATGAAAGCTTCTGTGCCCAGATATTTTGAAAGAAAATTACACTTCACACTAGAAAAATATTGCTGTGACTGAAAATATTTTTCATCTATATTACAAAATTTTAAATATCTATGAATCAGTAATAGATTAAAGAAAAAAAAAAAAAGCCAACTTGAAAGATTTTCACATAATCATAAGATAGATCAGAAGGTAACTCCCGAGATCATCTAGTCCACATAGCAGCATCAGATACAGCAGATTGCTCAAGGAAGTGTCCATTTGATTTTTTAATATTTCCAAGGATAAAGACTTCGCAACCTCTCTGGGAAACCTGTTCCACAGTTCGACCACCTTCACAGTAAAAATATTTTTTCTTCTATTAACATGAAACATTCTGCCCATTGACTCTTACCCTATGTGTCCTTGGCTGGCCACCAGGTGCCCAGCAAGACGTTCCATCACTCTCCCTCCAACAAGAGTACAAGAGGAAGCAATACAATGAACGTCTTGTGGATCAAGATATCAACAGAGAAATCACTCACCAATCACCATCACAAAACAGATCTGACTTAAGGAAATTAATTTAACACCTTCCCCCCATCTCTCTCTTCTTCCCAGGCTCAACTTCACTCCTGATTCTTCTACACTCTCCATCCTGAGCAACACAGGGGAATGGGGGTTATGGTCTGTTCATAACACGTGGTCTCTGCTGCTCTTTCCTCCTCACACTCTTCCCTTGCTTCAGTATGGGGTCCATCCCATGGGATACAGTCCTTCATGAAGTTCTCAAACATGAGTCCTTCCCACAGACCGAAGTTCTTCAATAACTGCTCCAGCATGGGTCCTTTCCATGGGATCCATGGAATGAACTGCTCCAGTGTATGCCCCTCACAAGTTATAGGTCCTTCCAAAAAGCCTACTCCAGCACAGGCTCCTGTCCACAAGCCGGTTCCTGTCAAGAGCCTGTTCCGGTGTGGGTTCTCCATGGGCTACAGCTTCCTTCACGAATATACACCTGTTCCAGCATTGGGTCTTCCACAGACTGCACCATTGTGGTCCATTGCTCCATTGTGGTCCTCCATGGGTTTCAGGAGAATCTCTGCCTGAGGCACCTCCCCCACCTCTTTCTTCACTGACTTTGGTGTCTGCAGGACTGTTCCTCTCGTATTTTCTCACTCCTCTCAGCTGTTACGCAGTGTTTTTTACACTTTCTTAAATAAGTTATCACAGAAGTGCTACCGATGTCACTGGTTGGCTCAACTTTGGCCAGTGGCAGCTCTATCTTGGAGCCAAGTGAAAGCTCTCCACCATGGGGGCAGCTTCTGGTGTCTTCTCAAGAAGCCACCCCTGCAATCCCCATCCTGCACTACAAAAACCTTGTCATGTAAACCCAATACATCCTGTCACTGGATACCACCAAAAAGAGTCTGTGTCCAGATTCTCTATTCTAACCACTAGATATTTATACCAAGGGCCCATGGACTTGTGTCTGCCTTATTTGTTTAAATGTTCTTTAACCTGATCCTCCTTCACTGAGAGTGGATCTTTGTCCTAGACCTTCCCACAGGACACAGGGGTCTAGGATGTGTGAAGACAACTCAGGCAAGTAAACACCAAGGTTAAAAAGGCATTCAGTATCTCAGCCTTTTGCATGTCCTTTGACACCAGGTTCCTTGCCACATTCAGAAGCAGGCCAACACTTATCCTTGCTTTCTTTTTGCTGCTCATGTACCTGTAGAAGCTCTTCCTGCTGCCCTTCACATCCCTTGCCAGATTCAACTCCAGATGGGATTTGGCTTTCCTGAACTGATCCCTGCAGGCTCAAACATGTCCTCTATGCTTTCTCTGTCTGTTTCAGTTGAGTTAGCTCTCTGTTCATCCATGCAGACCTCTGACCACATTTGCTTGACTTCCTGCATGTGGACCTGCACTTGAAACTTGGAGGTGATCCTTGAAAATCAACCAGGTCTCCTGAATGCCTCTTCACTCAAGGACCATCTCCCAGAGATCCTTTTCAGCAGGTCATTGGAAAAGTCAAAATCTGCTTTCTTGAAATCCTTTTTGGCCTGTTTATTCCTTTTAGGATCCTGAATTATATCATCTCATGGTCACTACAGACAAAGCTGCCCCTGACCTTCACTTTCTCAACTAACTTTTCCTTGTTCATAAAAATAAGGTGCAACAGAACACCTGCCCTTGTTGGCTCATCCATCACCTGTGCTGGAAAGTTATCATCAATAAAATTTCTTTGCTTGAGAGAGGTACTTTCTGTTGTGATCTTGAAGACAGACATATTCTGCTGTTAGAATACTCTAACAACAGAGTACATAAACAGTTGAAATCAGTTACTTAAAAAGGTTCGAATCATTTGGGAACATAATTTCTTAGAAACCAAAAGGTGTGGTTTTATGAAGAGTGATGTGATCTAAAGAGGAACTTCCATAATCTGCACCTTGAAACAATTCGTCCTGACATTCTGACCTACTGTGCTAAAAGAAATATGTGTGCATCCATTGATAGTGCAGTTTAAGGGCCAGAACTAAGAAAATTAAACCTTACAAAAGATAGAACAATTCCCCAAGAAATGGACAAATACATTTTTTCTTCTTTTATATATTAGTTTGGTTTTGAATCATCTCTCTAAACTGGCTTAGTGTATGACAGCATGAAAGGCTGTTACTAGTCATGGCACACATGACAGGATGGAGGGAGAAGCAGAAAATATAAACTCAAATTAGACTGGTTTAAGCTGGCATGGCACTGAGCTCTAAGGAAGTATGTGTGGATTTTGGCTTAGCTAAATGGAAGTTAATAGCAGATATGATTATTCCCTGTAAATACAAGGAGAAAATATTAAGATAAAAGCAGTCATTTTAAATACTAATAGGCATAAATGGGTATAAACTAGTCATGTGCAAATTTTACCTTAAATGGGGATTTTATAGTGTAGTTACAATATTAAGCTGTTAAGTAGTTGCTCACAAGGATTAAGCTCAGCTGGTTAACAATGTCATTTTAAGAATTACGTTCCTTCAAAAATAGAAAGGAAACAAAGAATGCCATAGGAAAATAAGATTAGGAGAGGCAGTGGCTGTAAGTAGAGAGTGGATCTGTGTATCATAAACCATAATGTATACACTCTATAGATCTTCAAAGGGGAGTTAACCTAAAGTAATCTAGGAAGATTTGAAACTAATAACAATATATTTATGAAAGAAAACTAAAGTAGATAGTTGCAGTGAAATATCAACATTATTTTCTATTCCCTGAGATAACTGTGTTACTGAATTAAGTTATGCATGACACATTGGTAAGGCTTGGGACACAAAATGCAACTGTTTGTGAAGACTAGAATACATAGAATCATAAAATCATAGACTAGTATGTGTTGGAAGGGACCTTTAAAGGTCATCTAGTCCAATCCCATTGCAATGAGCAGTGACATCTTCATCTAGATCAGCCCCATCCAGCCTGACCTTGAATGTTTCCAAGGATAGGGCATCTACCCAACTCTCTGGGCAACCCATTCCAGTGTTTTTCCACCCTCATAATAAAAAATATCTTCCTTATATCAAGCCTAAATCTACCTCAGTTTAGTTTAAAAACATTATTCGTTATCTAATTGCAACATACCCTACTAAAAAGTTTGCCCCATCTTTCTTATAAGCCCCCTTTAAGTACTAAAAAGCTGCTATATGGTCTCCCTGAAGCCTTCTCTTCTCCAGGATGAACAACACCAATTTTATCAACCTTTCTTCATAGGAGAGGTGTTTCATCACTCTGATTATTTTTGTCGCCCTCCTCTGGACCTGCTCTAACAGGTCCATGTCTTTCTTTTGCTGGGCACCCCAGAGCTGCATGCAATACTTCAGGTGGGGTCTCAATAGAACACAGCAGAGGGGCAGAATCATGTCCCTCAACCTACTGACCACGCTTCTTTTAATGCATCCCAGGACATGGTTGGCTTTCTGGGCTGCGAGTGCACATTGTTGGCTCATGTCCAGCTGTTCATCCACCAGTACACTCAAGTCCTCTGCAGGGCTGCTCTGAATCCCTTCATCCACCAGCTGTATTGATACTGGGGCTCCAACCCATGCGCAGACCTTGCACTTGGCCTTGTTGAACCTCAAGAAATAAGCCCTAAGCTTGTCCAGGTCCCTCTAGATGCCATCAACCACACCATTCAGCTTGGTATTGTCTGAAAACTTGCTGAGGGTACACTTGATCCCACTATGACATTGATGAAGATATTAAACAGTACTGGTCCCAGTACCAAACCCTGAAGGACACCAGTCATCATTAATCTGCATCTGGACATGGAGCTCTTGACCACTACCCTCTGGATGCAAGCATCCAGCCAATTCTTCACTCACCAAATACTCCACCCATCAAATCCATCTCTCCAATTTGCAGAGAAGGATGTTGGGAGTGGACCATGTCAAAAGCCTTACAGAAGCTCATAGAGATGACCTCCATACCTCTTCCCTTGTCTGCTGATGTAGTCACTCCATCACAGAAGGCCACTCAATTGATCAGTCAAGACTTGACGTTGTGAAACCATGTTGGCTGTCTCAAATCACCTCCCTGTCCTCCATGTGCTTTAACATAGCTTCTGGGAGGATGTGTGCCATGATCTTCCCAGGCACAGAGGTGAGGCTGACTGATCAGTAGTTCCCAGGCTTTTCCTTTCTAGCCTTTTTAAAAATGGGTGCAACGTTTCCTTTTTCAGTCACTGGGGACTTCACTTGACTGCCATGACTTTTCAGATATGATGCAGAGTGTCTTGGCAACTACATCAGCCAATTCTCTCAGCACTCTGGGATGCATCTCATCACATCTCATAGATTTCTGTATGTTCAGGTTCCTCTGGTAGTCACAAACCTGATCTTCTCTTACAGTGAGAGGGAATTTGTTCCCCCAGTCCCTGCCTTGTGGTCCAGTAGCTCAAGAAGTGTAGGAAGTAAGGTTGCCTGTGAAGACAGACAAAAATGTTGACTACCTCAGCCTTCTCCTTGCCCGTTGTTACCAGTTTGCTGCTCTTGCTTATTGGGGGGTATACTTTCTTTGACCTTCCTTTTCTGCCTGACATACCTGTAGAAACCTTTATTTTTTTTTTTTTGTTGTTGTTGTTCCTTGCTAAATTCAGTTCCAGACGTGCCTTGACCTTCCTGACCGCATCCCTACACAACTGATCAGTGTCCCTATACTCTTCCCAGGAAACCTGTCCCTGCTTCCACTGCCTGTGCATTTCCTTCTTGCCCTTTAGTTTGATCAGCAGGTCTCAACTCAGCCATGCCAGTCTCTTGCCTTCCTTACCTAATGTCTTATACCTAGGGATCAGGAGCTCTTGTGCTTTATAGAAAGCATCCTTAAAGATCTGCCAGGTCTGTTCTACTCCCTTGTCCCTGAAGGCAGTTTCCCAGGGGGTCATAGTGACTGACTGTTTCAATCACCTCTGGAACTCACAACCAAATCTAGGAAGTCTATTCTCAACATGTCTCATCGCTTCTTGGACATTGTTTCTCTTTCTCTTTTTTTCCTTATTCTATTAGCACAGATAGTTACAGTGATTGGAAAGGATCATAACCTGTTCATGATTCATTTGAGTATCAGCATGAGCCTACACGAGGAATTATTTGTATTTTGTATATTTTTTTCCTTACATGTAAAAGAACAAACAATTTAAAGACATTATCAAGACTGCAACCTCAAATGCTCAGAAGTAGGAATACTACAGTGAATACTGCCTGTGGATATTTAATTTGATCCCCGTGTGTGTAAAGGTGGTGAAGTGTAAAGTGAATATTGCAGAAACAGTTTATCTGTGCAATAAATTGGTAGGCACCTACATTAAGTCAGAGCTCAGACAGATGGATGCTATTAAAGACTGGCCTGTTCCCAAGTTGAGAAAGGAGGCACAACCCTTTACAGGAATGATTTCTCTTTCAGTTTAACTCCATGTCTCCACCTATGACCAAACCATGTAGGAAGGGAAGGATAGAAAATTTTGCATTAAGCATTTAAAGACCATTAGTAGACTGAAGAATATTTGGACCAGGTGCAGACTTTGACAATAGTCTTGAGTTTTCCATGCATGCTGTTGTAATGCAGAGGAGGAATAAATGAACAAGAGAGTCTCACACACACTTACTTATTATTGAAAAACAATAAGAGTATGTAAATGAAAAGTCTGTATCACAATTCCTATACATAAAATAACTAAGTGGAAGTTATTCAGGTAACTGTGTTTCCAACATCTATGAATGTGAGATTTATGTGGAGATTCATATGTACATCTCTGTGTAAATTTGATTTATATTTTATAAATATATATACACATACATATATTCACTAGTGTTTACATTGCTTAACTACAGAATAATTTAGGTTGAAACGGACCTCCACAGATCATCTAGTGCAAACCCTTGCTAAGAGCAGGTGTAATTAGGTCAGATTGCTCAAGGCCCCATCCAATCTTGTCTTGAATACCTCCAGGACTAGAGATTCCACAGCCACTCTGAGCAACTTTTTCTAATATTTGGTCACCCTCATGGTAGATATATATATCTCTCTAATCAGAACTTCCAAAGTTCCAACTTATATTTGTTGCCTCTTTTCCTGTTACTGTGCACCTCCAAGAAGAATTCAGTTCTTTCTTTTCTGATCAGGTAGTTGCAGACTGCTATAAGGTCTCCCTGTAGCCTTCTCCCAGCTGACCAGTCCCAGGTCCTTTAGCCTTTCCTGTGCTTCAGCTCCCTGATCACCTTGGTGGGACTTTGCTGGGCTCCCTTCAGTATGTCAAAATCCTTATTGTAATGGAAAGTCCAAAACTGGCCTTAGTAGTCCATATTGTGTCATAAGAGCTGAATTGAGAAGAATAAACTAAATCTGTTTGATATATTGAAATATAATAGTTTATTGCAGTTAATGTGACTAGTGAGCAGCTATCAGGACCATGAACGAAATCTGTTAGGACATATTGCCTATGTTTCTCATTGGATAAATTTATTTTCCTCATCTTTTTTACCAGTGACTTAGAGCAATCTACATCTCTCTGTGTAGCAATTAGTGTGAGTTAGGCCTTGTTAGCATAGCTGTTAGCCTACACTCATTAATTTTAAATATATTTTGCTTTAGTAGAAGTAGGCAAAGTGTGTTGGTTTAAGCCCTGCTGGGACCGGAGACCACGTTGCCATTGTCCCTCCCCCACCCTCGGACACAAGTAGAGCACAAACCCCGGGTTAAAATAAGAAGAAATTTAATACAAGAGTGTAATAAACAACCTGAACAACAACAGTAGCAATGATAACAATAAACAGCAGTACAGTAAACAAGACAAAAAATATACAGAGAAATACCGCAATGGTTACAGACAGCTCACTCGCAATGCTCCCCGTGACCACAGCCACAAAGGAAGAAGTTCCCACGCTGCTGCACCTGGACCTGACATTAGCATGGTATGAATAACCCGGCTGGAGACCCCTTCCCCCTTCTCTGCTGGGGAAACCTTAACCCTATCCTAGCTGAACCAGGACACAAAGTTTGACCTCCCCATCTCTTGACCGAAGTTTTTATTTGCTCTAGGAAATGGATGGCCAAACTATGCAAACAGTTTATTGGTCATCAAGGACTGTACAAGTATGCAGAACGGTCCTGAACAAGCAGATTCTGAGTGCCAACCACACTGACAGCAAATCGGAATGCAGCACTGCTACCTAGACAGATGTCTCCCAGAGGAAATATTCTCTACCCCATCCTGGGGATGAGAAAAATAAGGAATTTGGAGATAAACCCAGGGAACTGGAGAGACCCTGGGGGACCCATGACACTTCACAGTATGTGGCATCGCCTCTTCAACATGCAGCAAACCTGAGGGAACCAGAGAGGAGCCCATGGACCCCACAAATCTGGATCTGCCATGCTAACACCCTGTCTCTCCTCCTGGATTGCCTCATCTCTCCCATAGCACAGGGAATTAATGTCAGGAACTGCTATGCTGACCCACCCAACTTTTCTCCTCAATTGTGCCATTCCTATCATTAAACAGCGAAGTAATGAAATCTGTAAAATTGTATTACCTGTGATTAAAGTGTTTTAATGTTCAAATCCATTTAATCTCCATGTGTTCATTTGATCTTAAACTGTGACACTGTTGAAATAAGAAAATCTGTAGGTTAATTCTTCAAGGTAAAATGGAGGTTTTATGGTCATTTTCCTGAAAAACCTTCTGTGAATAGAACTAATATGAGAGAATGAGAAATTGTTAACTCTGAGGTTTGTTCTTACATGCTGAACATAATCTTCAGCCTGCTTTGGATTTATCTGTTGTATTATAGAGAATGTCCTATTACAGGATGGTGTTTGACTTCTTTCTGAATGACTATTACTAGGAAGTAATCAGTATGATCCCCTGAACCCTTATCTGTAGAGGGTTTTAGGGGGTGGACTTGAAACAATTCTTTTTTTTTTTTTTAAATAACCTTAGAAGCAAAGCAATAGCAGAGGGTTAGAGTGTTCCAGTGAGGAGCAAGGGCTGTCCTGAACTGGCAGAATCACAGAATGGCTGAGGTTGCAAGTGACCTCTTCAGGTCACCATTCAACCCCTTTGCTTTAGCAGGCACACCTACATCAGTTGCCCAGGACCACATATAGATTTTTTTTTTTTTTTTTTAATGGAGACTCGACAATGTCTCTAGACAACCTGTGCCATTGCTCAGACATCCTCACAGTAAAAACGTTTCCTCGTGTTCAGAAGGACCATCCTGTGTTTCAGTTTGTGCCCATTGCTTCTGGTCCTGTCGCTGGGCACCACTGGCTCCATCCTCTTTGCACCTTCCCTTCAGTTATTCATATACATTAATAAGATCCCCCCTGAGATTTCTCTTTTCTAGCATAAACAGTCCCAACTCTCTATGGTTTTCCTCATACTCCAGTTCTCCAGTCCCTTAATCATCCTTATGGCCCTTCATTTAACTCTTTCCAGTATATCTACATCTCTTTTGATATGAGGAGCCCAGAACTTGACACAGTGCTCTGGGTGTGGCCTCACCAGCACTGAATAAAGGGGAATCATGACCTCCCTCAACCCGTGGGCAATACTATGTCTAATGCAGCAAAGGATACCACTTGTCTTCTTTGTAACAAGAGCATATTTCTGACTCGTGTTCATCCTGGTGCCCACCAGAATCCCTAGGTCATTTTCTGCCAAGATGTTTACCAGATGGTAGATGCCCCAGCATATATTGGTGCATAGTGTTGCTTTGCACTTCCCTTTCCTGAACTTCACAACTTTCCTGTTAGCCCATTTCTCCAGCCCGTTGAGGTTTCTCTAGACGGCAGCATGACCCTCTCACATATCAGTCACTCCTCTCAGTTTGGTGCCATCTGCAAACTTGATGAAGGAACACTTTACTCCATCAGCCAGATCATTAATTAAGATGTTAAACAGAACTGAACAGAGTGTTTATCCCTGGGCTACATCGCTAGTCCTTGTCCTCCAACTAGATTTTGTGAACTGATCACCACTCTCTGGGCACAGACATTGAGCCAGTTTTCAATCCACCTCATTATCTGCTACTCCAGTTTATGCATCAACAGTTTTTCCATGAGGATCCCATGGGGGACACAGTGTCAAAACCTTGCTGAAGTTTAGGTGGACAATATCCACTACTCTCCCCTCATCTACCAGGGAAATTGGACAGATACTATTGATCCCACTGGAGAACACAAGCTGACTCTCACTTTTCTATTTTAAACACAAGCAAATATTAGACTTGTAGAAGAGGCAAAATCAGATCAAGAGAAAGAATAAGTTATTTTCAAGTTCAGATTTTCTAATTATTTAAAAAGTAATGAACTTGTGATAGAACTATATGGTTAAGTAATACTTTGAAGTTCCCCTCAGAGTTTTTTTATATCAGAAACTTAAATTGGAAGCCTCAGTATAACTCTGTGGTATATTACAAATGTGTCTTACAGCCATACAGATATATCTGGTGGCCATAGACATCCCCAAGTAAACCCCTTTGTGCACAATGCCCAAGAAATGCAAGTCAGAATTAATTAAAAAAAAAAAAAATTGCAATGAGATATTACCACCAAAATACACCTTCAGTCTGGTAAAACAAAATACTGTTGTGAGCTCGACCTGAGGCCAGTTTACTAAGTGTGAGTGACTTACTGACTGCTACAGTTTGGGGTTTTTTTCTTTCTTTCTTAATATATGGCTATTAATAATAATAAAATAATAATAATAAAAAAAAAAAAAACCAAAAAAAACCCCAACACACACACAAAAACCCAAAACCAAACACAAATAAACAAAAAAAACCCCACCACTTTGGAAATTCTTAGTTTTTTTATAAATTTTCAGAAAACTAGATCGAACCAATCAACCAAAAACTAAATAAAATTCAGAATAAAGCTTAAGTAGTTGGATTTTCCTTTGTGTTTAATATTGCTATAAATTCTCATTTTTCTGAATAACTTTTTATTCACTTCCATGTTTTAGATTTTGAAAATTTAATTTTCGTGTTAAGTAGTGGTGTGTCATATAAAATTTTGATTAAGGACCTTTTAAGATATATGATTTTTTTGTTGTTTTCAAATTCAGTGTTACTACTATTTTTGTCACAAGCATTTAAAAAAAAAAAAGTTAAAGACTATCTTCATTCTGAAATCATATTCACTTAAGACAGTTACTGAAGCAAATTAGATGAGAGCCAACATGTTTTAGTCTTAATAACTAAAAAGTGCATATGAACTGTAAATAACATGTTGAGTTAGTAGCTAACACTATTTATAACCAGTCTTGAAAGTGCTAGTTATGCCATTTTTTTAACCTTTATGCTATTTCATAAGTTCCATGTTTACTAAATAATATAATCTGCACCCCTTAACCTATTTAGTCTTGTCAATAGGATAGTTTACCTTTCAAACACTATTTTCTATGAGATACATGAGTTAAATGTAGAATAGAATAGAATAGAATAGAATAGAATAGAATAGAATAGAATAGAATAGAATAGAATAGAATAGAATAGAATAGAATAGAATAGACCTAAAACAGTTTAGTCCAACTGCCTGACCAATTCATGGTTGACCAAAAGTTAAAGCATGTTATTAAGGGCATTGTCTCTTAAACACTGACAGGCTCAAGGCATCGACCACCTCTCTAGGAAGCCTGTTCCATTGTTTGACCCCCTTCTGGGTAAAGAAATGCTTCCTAATGTCTGGTCTAAACTTCCTCTGACACAGCTTTGAACCATTCCCATGCATCCTATCACTGGATACCAAGGACAAGAGCTCAGCACCTCCCTCTCCACTTCCCCTCCTCAGGAAGCTGTAGAGAGCAATGAGGTCACCCCTCAGCCTCCTTATCTCCAAACATTAGAATATTTGAAGCGCTGTTGACAAAATTTAAGGATTTGAGGGTTTTTTTTCATAGTTGGAAAGCAGAAATGTGATGCCTTTAGTAACAATTTATGTATTTACTCCCTTTCTAGAGGTATTTTCTCATTTGACCATCATTAACAAGCAGTTGCAGTGCACAGGTTCACTTCAGTGAAAGACTTAGAGAGACTGGAGAATCGTGAACGCACTTTAGGCAATTTGCTTAAATTAATTCTGTAATCTTGGATCCTTGAACATATTTTTTTAGCCAACAGTTCAAACTTTCCAAATAATTAACATAAACAATATTTTGCTTAAAATCCAGTATCAAACAGAATATTTGCTTCCATCACCATAAATAATTTTGTGACTCATGCATTCAAAATGTGATAACTTCCCCCTGTCGAAATCTGCATAACATACAACTTCACTAAAATCTAAGCTTAAAATACATGTTGTTTTGATATGAGCACATAAATTATAGTTGCAAATTCAGATTCTAGATTAGAACAAAATGCTTTTACACATTTAATTTAATCCTCCAAAGTTCCTCCTCCTTTCAAGATTAGTTACACTTTCTATGACCAGCAAACTAGCTGTGAAGTGAGAAAAACAACAAAAATGAAAAAAAAAAAAAAAAAAAAAAAAAAAAAAAAAAAAAAAAAATAAAAAAAAATAAAAAAATAAAAAAGAAAATAGAGGAAAAAACTCAAAAACTCATCAGGAGTCAGTAAAAATGAAAGGGTAAACAAGATTTCTAAGGCACGATTTCTAATTTTTCTAGTAAATGTTAGCTAGTATCTGGTATAGAGTATTTATTATAACTCATTTCTCACAAACACATAAACTTTCAGTCTCTGCAATGGCTATACATATTTCAAAATGGAAAATTCACTAGAATTAATGTATGCTCTTCGTTACAAAAAATGAAAATTTAAAATTTTCTCTAAATATGGATGAATATCAGTCCTTTTAGTCAGAATAAGAGGAGGAGGAAAGAAGATAAAAGAAGAAATGAAGAAGAAAGAGGAAATTATTAAAAAAAAGAAGAAAGAAGAAGAAAGAAGAAAGATTGTCAAACTGCCTTAGTCAGGAATAAAACCTATAATATCAAAGATCTAAAATAGATTTTATGAAAATATAAAGCATCCATCAAACATAACCCATAGTATTTTTACTTGATGTAAATAATATCCAGCAATAAATTTGAATAGAAATATAATCAGATTTTACACATTTGCATAGCTAAAGAAGTTACATACTTCTTGAGCATCATGATTTTTGAACTGTTTATCATTACTTCCAGCAACACACTAAATATTAGCATTTTTCTAAACATTTCCACACTGTATGTAAGCAGGTAAAATTTATTTAAAATGTCAACAAGTGTTATATTAAAATAGCAGAATTTTTACTTTGCAATAAGGCAAGGTATCTGAAGGAGAGAGAATGAACTCTTCATGTCAAAAGAACCCACAAGACTAAATATCTACTTTCATCTGGGATTTTGAATGCTGAATTTTTTACTGGCAAGCCAAACTCCAAGAGCATTGGTTTGGGGATTTAGCTGATTTCTTACTGTAAATTATTCTCTATAATATTTTTTTTTTTTTTTTTAAATCAAACAATTACTTAGGAAAACTTCAGGTTGTGCATTTAAGCTATGGCAGAGATCAAACTCAGTGTGAAAGGCGTTTATTATTTTTAAATACTTACAAAATGATGGTATAGAAAAAAAAATACAAGCTTGGGCGATGTAGACTAAAGTTGGTTTTAATAGAAGGAAGTTTTATATTCAGAAAATACAACAAAAAGTTAATGGCAATATATCTTCAGAGCTGGATAGTTTTATTGACATATCTTTACAGGGCTGAGGTCTTTTATCTGTCACTGGCTCCACTGTTTTTAATATTAGTATCTTTTCTTCTCTCTTTCCACTTTTTTTTTTTTTTTTTTTTTTCCCCCACTATAATTTTTAGATTTATTCTACCTTGCTATGAAGTTTTTGCAATTATATTAAGGCAGCTGAAACATTAATAAGACTAAAAGCTCCAGGAGGATTTGAACACAATAACATTTAATTTAGTAATAGAAACTTGAAACTATCACTTTACTTACCTGTCATAATATAAAATGATTTTTACAAGATAGGTAGTGCAGAGAGCTTAGTTGCTATACAGAGATACGAGGGGTGGGTGGGAGATCGTCATAAAGTCAGAATAAATAATCTTTTTATTTAATATGTCTAGTCATTCAGCTTTTCCTGCTTCTCTCTGAATGACCTTGACGGTACAGCTCTAATCACTGGGGAGGTTGCAGCTGAATTTTTCCTTTTTTAGAAGGTAAGATAATGTAAGTGGTAAATTTTACAATTTTCTCACGTGTTTATTAACATTTTGCAAAAATAGGTCAGAAAATCTTTAGTAAAGATAAAAAGGAACTATGTGGTTATTAATTTCAAAATCTGCTATACACAACATTTCATTGTTTGTAAAGAACATGCTGAGACCAAACTAAACCAAGCTGCACACAAAATCCTTAAGTATCACAGGATAACAAAATCCCTTCTTCATATTAAAGTCAGTGTTTACTTCCTGAAAATCAGTTAACTAAATATGAGGTTCAGCTTTTAAACTCTTATAGAAATTAAACAACACGTTTATAGATTTGTCAGACCTGTAGCTCTTAACTTGACTTTTACATGTGATGTTAGGCTAATTACTGAGTGCCATTACAATAGATCAGGTGATATTAAGCACCAAGATTTTCCAAGGCAGTGGTCTAGATTACCCATGAAATTTAGCCCTTTCTTTTCTATATTGTCAATACCCTTAGCCTTAACAACCATCACATGGATTGATGATGATGTGATAATGATGTGATTTTCAGTTAGATAAAGTGGAAAAAAAAAATAGCTCTGACTGTAGATTAAGTGGTCTGATCTACTGGCTGCTAATTAATTCAGGGAAAGTCTTCAGAGGACTTCAGGTTCTTTTCTTCAGACATTGGGACACTACAGGTTCATGAATATTATGGATGCTTTCTCCGGTCTCTTAACACAGGTCACAAGCACCTGCATCTGAACATTTTTATTTCAAATTATAATAATTGTATACACAAAGTATGTGGTATATCCCTAATAAAAAATGATTTGACAAATAATCTCATATTAGGTTGTTTATTCTCAAATAATTGTTTAAGATTTAAGACTACTTATGGTAGTGTTTGTTGCAGACAAATGCATGTATATTTACAGAACAATTTAAAATTGTAGAATGAATTCATGATGGTTGTAAAAGAAAGCATTATGCACACATACACATGAATTAGTTTGTGGAGCTACTGAAGGAAAATTTGCATTTAGCTATAGCAGTTTACGCATTCATATTGCTGTCTATATCAGTGCCAGAAGCAAGATTTACATGTCTGCAATAAAGCCTGTCTTTTACACATTATTTGGTTTAACCATTGTCATGGTTTAACCCCAGCCAGTAGCTAAGCCCCACAGAACTGCTCACACACTCCACACTGGTGGGATGGGGGAAGAGTAAAAGTGAGAATACTCATGAGTTGAGATTAAGACAGTTTAATTGGTAAAGCAAAAGTCACGCACACAAGCAAAGCAAAACAAGGAATTTGTTTTCTTCTTCAAATTGGCAGGAAGGTGTTCAGCCATCTTCAGGAAAGCAGGGCTCCATCACATGTAACAGTGACTTGTGAAGACAAACACCATCACTCTGAATGTCCCTCAATTCCTCCTTCTTCTTCCTCCAGCTTTATATGTTGAGCATGATGTCTCATGGTATGGAATATCCCTTTGGTCAGTTGGGGTCAGCTATCCCAGCTGTGTCCCTTCCCATCTTCTTGTGGTCATCCAGCCTACTCGTCTGTGGGGTGGTGTGAGAGAAGCAGAAATGGCCTTGACTCTGTGTAAGTACCGCTCAGCAATAACTAAAACAACCCTGTGTTATCAACACTTCTTCCAGCACAAATCCAAACCATAGCACCATGTGTGAGCTACTATGAAGAAAATTAACTCTATCCCAGCCAAAATCAGTACCACATACAATTTAATAGAGTGGTCAGTGCTCAGTGATAGATTGCTAAATCTGCAATCATATTAGTGTATCCGTGAGAAAAGGAACACACAGGTAGTTCTGAGTCATCCCACTCTCCAAGTCATTGTTAGTCTCTCTGGACAAGTAAATGCTCATGCTCACCAGCAAGTACTGACTCGTATTTGTACAGTATGGGGGGAAATAGGCTTAATTTTTCCTATTTTGCTGGACTAGAAGATTCCTGTCTGGTTATAATGTCGAGTTTTTGACTTTACTATCAGAGTAGTTTTAAGTTTATTCCATAACACAATTGAGTTAATGTCCATTACTTATAAACATGAAGTCCTTAAGCTTCAAGATAACACAAGGGGAAAAAAGAACTGGGGCAGAACAAAAAAAGAGGAAAATAAAAATGAAGAAAAGAAAAAAAGTTATTCTTCCTTAGCCTTAAGTAAGTCACTGTAAAATTAGCAGTGGATTTAGCACTATCTGTGCCCTTATTTTAAACCTTCTGGAAACAATGTAATTTGATCCATTGAACAAAAACTACTATGTTAATTTTGTTACGGACATTCTAACATCAGCCTCTTATAACATGCACCTTGCTGAAACATAAAATTACCCAGGAGGAAGTGCTGGATTTGAATAGATCAAAACTTCTTGCTTCTTAGGACTGTTTTTTTTTCAAACGTTTTTAATATACTGATGTCAGAAGGTCTTTAAGAGTGTAAGTTAAAATATTTTAACTTTGTAAGACCTGCCCAGTTAAAAAATGAAACAGAAATAAAATTATTATCTCCATCCAGTGAAAGAAAACCCTTTTTTTTTTTTTTTCCCCCCTAATGTCACGGACTAAAGTATTGACACATAAATGATTTAGTATGAAATCTAGATTTATAAATAACTTCTAGCAATTTATCATTACAAAATAATTCAGAAATGCTGAATTAAAGAAAGGTGACTTATTCACAGATTCTAAAATGACAAGATTCACATTAACTTACTTAACGGTACCTTAATTTATACATATATACATGCTCATACACAAAACAGACAGACACACACAGAGAAACAAATGTGTTTGGATTCAATAGAATGAACACAAAACGGACAAACATGCACACAGAAACAAGGGTACACACCCACACACGCACCCCAATAAACAGGGAAAGAACAGGTAAAAGAGAGGCTAGCTCAAAGAAAAAATACCCTCTTGAGTTTAGAGCAAATACTCACAATGCCTTGGCATTTCTGAGCGGGTGATAACTGAGACTTGAGTGGGTTGACTTCACCCTGGCCTTCCATCTGGAGCAGGTGACACCTTAAGGGTTTTGGTACCTGAGAGACGTCCCAGCTCAGGGAAGATGCTGGTCAGAGGCTCACTGCGATCCAGGAGAGCTCAAAGGGTCTCCCTGGTGGTCGCCATTTTTCAGGTCCAAGATATCAGACTTTTGTCAGATACCTTCTGGTGCCTTCCAGCAGTTGCACAAGAACTTGATGAATGTGCAACTCTGTTATTGTTCCCATTTGACCACATCCTAGGCACAGGTGTGCCAGGCCATCAGGAGATGATGGGACATTATAACCATTTCCGAGCAATTGGGAGGGGCAGGAGCCAGGCTTGCTAATTGGTGTACAGCTGGGGGATGTAGGTGGAATCACACCTAGCACCAAGCAGCCCAACAAGGAGAGGCGGGGAGGGGTAAGAATTGCACCACCACACCTAACTAGAGAATTTGGGCCAGATTTGGAAAAATTCTTTGGCAGCTAAAACTGAAATTGGCTAGTTTTGAGCTATACAATTAAAATATGACAATTCAAACATCACACCCCAGTAGCTGCCTAGATATACTTTATTTCATCTGAAAGACATATAAATACTCCTAAAACCTTAAACTTTTATCAAAACACACAGGACACATGCAAATGCTTCAGCTTCACAAAATGGAATTACAGTTTTCTTTTTTAAAGATAAATCTTAAAAGTTACTGTTTATACAGTGCTACTACTAAAGCCATTTACCCTAAGAAGTGAGATTTCTGTTTAATAAACCCCCTCAAGCTTAAGCAATGGAAACCCACATTTTCCCTGCAGAATATGCAACCAATCAGCTAGAGTTTGGGTTACATAATTGACAGTTGTAGTGAAAAAAAAGAAAGGAAATTATTTAATGGGATTTCTGTTCAAGAGAAACCACTCCCATGTTAGGGTGTTTAAATTAAAGTGCTTAAACTTAGATGACTACGGTCTGCTGTCCTGGCAGACCAGATGAAGGACTTTAAGGAGACCTGCATCATTCTCATGAAGCAGCTGGTGTCCAGGCAGGATATGATTGTGTTTAAAATGGCACTAGGCACATATTTCTAGGCACTAGGCACATGAACACTCAAGTCATGACTTTCAAAAGGACAAAGTATTTGTGAAAGCCTTATTCTATAAATTCAGATTTTGTTTTGGCCAGAATTCAGTCACCTCCATAGAAAAGCTGTTTTGTTTGATCATTTTAGACACCAACATTTTCAGTCTTTGAGGGCTCTCTTAAGTCTTTACATGAACCGAAATAAACATTTTCCAAAAGCATGTTTCCATTTCATATAGTTTATAGCATGTTATAGTGTGTTATTAATGTATTATTAATTTATGCATAATAATTATGCATAAATAATAAACACATTATTTGAAACCTAAATCAGAATTGTTACATTAGTAAAGGACATCAAAAGGTGTATTATGAAAGACTTTTTTAAAAACTGCTCAACATTTAACATGTTGCTTTTAGATGTCTTTTTAAGTCTGCAGTGTATTTGTTCATAGTCTCTTAATCAAAGGGTTTACAGCCAAATGGCATTCTAAAATATGAAAAAAAAAAACCAACAACCCAAAACTGAAGAAGAGTGTAAAATATATCTCAGCAAAGTCTATGTCTCAATTTTATGTGAACAGATTATCAAATCTAGATTTGCTATATTTACAGATAAAATAGATGTGAGATGAAAATATGTTACTTTAGTGCAGTTTCTAAACTCTGACAAATTGGAATCAAAATGTAACACTACACGACTACAGACACTGATAAACCCCCAGTATTTCTATACCGCTTAAGTGTTTGGATATACTCTGACAGCACAGGTTAATAACTGTTGATTATAGAAAGCTGATTCATTTCATATACAAGCTATTTATGAAGATGAAGACCTCTTCTACTTTTTCTCTTTCCTCGATGAAGTAACTCTGCCATTGTCTTCACTAGTACAGTGTTTCAAAAGGTATCCATTTCTTTCTGTCAGCAAAAAATAATTTTCTGTTCATAACACCCATAAATTTCAGTTTAAAATAAATTAAACCTTTTTCCACTATAGCCTTTATACAGAAAAAGTAATTCAGAGTTCTGTGCAGCACTGGAGAGATCAGTATTATTTTTCTCTCATTTTTTTAGAACTGTCTCTTCAGTTGAATTCATAGAATCCAAATAAATGAATCAGAAAACTATCTCTACACATTAATGGCAAGATTTGTTTGCATTTCTAACACTTATTAAACAGGTATATATAGATATATTTTATTTTCATATATAAGCCCATATTCTTCACGCATTTTTTTGTTCCTACAGCACTGATATTGCTTCAATGGACAGAAAAAAAGATAATCGTGTTTGCTGTTCTGGTATCATCTAAAGTATATCTTCCAGATGTTTTATTTTGTCAAATTCTTTCATGCTTTGTTGCAGAATAAAATCTGAACACATTTCAAAACTTCTGTGTGTGTGTATATATATATATATATATATATATATATATATACACACACATATATATACAGCAACAGGATGTACTCTAGTCCCTCATACTTTTAAATATAATACCATGCATTGCCATCTACTACTGTATCACATCATGAGCTATTGATGGAAATGGGTTTACAGTGTAGGACTACATACCAATAACATCTACAAAATGGTCATGTTGAACACTATCTGTTGTGTCAGATTTAGATTAGGAGAGGGCAGTTAAATATTTACTGCCTCATAAGTATCATTGATCAGTCAGTCTGAAATTATTACAGGATGATTACAGGTTTACTTCAGCAGGAAAAGAGACGTAAGAATATTTCTTCATTACTAAATCAAAATAGTTGTTTCTTACGAAGGCACTGAAGACTTGCTGAGGAGTTTTTATTTTTTGCTTTAATCTTTTATTACAAACTAACCCATAGATGGTATTATCTCTTTGACTTAAAAACTAATGCAGTTTGCTGTATCCTTATAGAGCTACTTTCATTCTCTGTCATGCTTTTACATGACCTTCACATGCCTGTCAAAAATGTAAATACCGATGTTGATGAGATTCCTGGAATCATCTGATCTAACTGTAGGTGTCTGCTGCCTACATAACTACAGGTGATTCAGACGTCTAGACACTACAAAATCAGTGGAGAGAATCAAATACTTTTATGGCACAATTCATCTGACTTGTTTCCTATGTTTAACATGAAATAAGATGAATGTCTTCCTAGAAGTGATTATTTCTCTCTCCTGATTACTGAGAGAGTTAAGATGACTGTCTCAGTAACTTTCTTCAGTAGTTTTCTTGCACAATGTCATATGCATTTTACTTGCTGTGCAGAATGTCAAATGTGCATCATTCATTTCTGTCTGACTGCGAGGTCTGCTGCCTGTGTCCTGCATGCACCAATAGGCCTTAAGTGCCCCAATTAGCCTCCTGTGGGACCACCTGTCAGTAGCGGCACTTGAGCTCAAGCAGTTGCGCTGGTAAGAGCTACGAGGCAGAAGTTTTAAGTGGGTTGTAAATGTAAGTATGAAAATAAGAATTATTCATTAGTTCTAACTGTGGTATATCTCGATAACAGGGCTGTGCTTGGGTGCACACCCAGGACAGTTCAGTCATTGATTCTTCCTCCAGGGACATCCAGGAACAACCTGGCCACTCCTTTGCATAGATAAGGCAAAAGATTGGTCTGAGTCAATGGATGGACTTGAATATAGGTGCTTACCTCAACTTCTAGTGATGTTCACAAATAAGTACTTGACTGATTGTCATAGGAGCTCACAAGGTGACAATTTTATATTGCCCTTAAGACTCTCTTCCGGCAACTCTTGCTGTGCATAGAGCATATTGGATGTTTAAAAGAGCTAATTAACTTTCGGGGGGGAGGATTTGGCACTTTGAGAGACTCACCTTGACTGTTTCTGCTGATCTGATTAAACTGCTACATAAATAAAATGTTTGTAAACAGTCAATAAAAGCTGTTCCTGCAGATGCAGAAAAGGTTATGTAGAACTATCTTTCTTATGCAGTTAAGACATTTAAGATATGTTTCTTATGCAGTTAAGGTAATCAATATGGATGGATACTTCATAAGTTGCAGTGGCCACCTAGGACCATGGGCCAGCTGGATTATAAGAAATGAGCAGAAGTTTAGAGACTCACCTTTTCCTTTGACATCACTAGGCAGGGACTGCCTACCTGACTGAGGGAGATGATTCCCCACATGAGCATCATGCTATGCCAAAATCACAGTGATTCAGTTTTTTGGTGATGGATTTTTTTTTATTATTTTTTTAGCAAACTTTCCATCATCAGCTTCTGTGAGATAATTTCCGCTTAGTTCTGCCCTTTGTTGATCCTGGTTGCAGCAGCTTCTCCTTGAGGTTCGCACAGACACAAGCAAGCTTTGAGACAGTCATTTGACATTTCAGTCTTTCACAGCTTCCCATGTGCTGAAATTACTAGGAGGGAATAGGCAGGCTTGGTTGAACAGAAAACTTTGTCTGGAACTCAGATAAAAAAAAGAGAGTTTATGACTTTTGGAAGAAAGGGCCGGCAACTCAGGAGGACGGCAAGGATGTCATGAAATTATGCAGGGAGAAAATTAGCAAAGCCCCGCTAGAACTTAATCTGGCTACTGCCATACAAGACAGTAAAAAATGTTTCTATAAATACATTAGCAACAGAAAGAGGGCTAAGGAGAATCTTCATCCTTTACTGGATGTTGGGGAAAACATAGTGACAAAGGATGAGGAAAAGGCTGAGGTACCTCATGCCTTCTTTGCCTCAGCTGTTAATAGAAAAAACAGTTGTTCTCTGTGTACCCAGCACCCTGAGCTAAAAGACAGGGAGGGAGAGCAGAATGAAGCCCCCATAATACAAGGAGATATGGTTAGCGACCTGCTGCACCACTTAGACACACACACAAGTCTAACGGGCCAGATGGGATCCACCCAAGGGTACTGAGGGAACTGGCCACTTTCCATCATTTATCATAATTCCTGGCTAACTATTGAGGTTCCAGTTGACTGTAAGTTAACAAATGTGATGCCCATCTACAGGAAGGACTGGGAGGATAATCCAGGGAACTACAGGCCTGTCAACCTGACCTTGGTGCCAGGAAAGGTTATGCAGCAACTAATCTTGAGTGCCATCACTTGGCACCTACAGGACAACCAGATGCTCAGGCCCAGTCAGCATGGGTTTATGAAAGGCAGGTCCTGCCTGACTAACCTGATCTCCTTCTACTACAAGTTGACCTTCCTAGTGGATGGGTGAAGGGCTGTGGATGTTGTCTACCTAGACTTTAACAAAGCCTTTGACACCGTTACCCACAGCATTCTCCTGAAGAAACTGGCTGTTTATGGCCTGAATAGTGTTTTGTTGATTAGGGATACCAATTAAACTTGGACACCAGAGTGAAAAGAGCAGGTGTATTTTACTGGAAATAACTAAATAATATAACAGAATAATACAGAAAACATGCAGTAAGACAGAATAGTGCACTTAAACAAATAGAAAGATACAGAGTAATGCATCAAATCATTACTACCTGAGAGAGAGAATAGTGATTAAGAAAGCTCCATCACCACTTGCATACGTTCCCATCACCCAGACCCGCAGTGGCTGGGCAGCCCCGGTTACAGCGAGGGTTTGGAGAGCCTGTCCCGGCACGGGGGAAATCCTACGTGGTGCCTCCACCCATAGGTGAGGCTGCCAAAGTCGCTGTGAGCACGTCCAGCCTTATACACCAGAGATGGACAAGCCAGGATAGCTGGCACCTTTGTTTTAAGCAGAAATACCTGGTTTCAATCTCACATTTGGTTCGCCCCAGAGCCTGGCCAGGGCTCAAGGAAGAAGCTAAGGGAGTTTTTTTGCTTATCTGATGGGATTATGCGCAAGGTCTCACATCAGGTCTTGGGGACAGACACCTGCATCCATGATTCATATACAAAGGAAGGGCAAAATACATTCAAGGTAGCTACATCCTCCATGCATATTTCAAGGATTACATTCTGAGTTAACAGTTTCAGTTCAGGTCCTGTTGCTCAGGTTTCAACACTTCCATCTTTTATATCAGCACAGGAAGTTTGTTATAACTTAGTACAATACCTACTAGCACAATGGTTACCAGTTATAAAATATACAGTATTCATCTATAGGTCATCTCTGGCTTGGGCCTGTTGTCCAAGCCTTAGCACTTCAGATTGGTGCAATCTTTGCTGGCTAAAATTTAGCTGGACCCAAAGAATGATAGTGAATGGAGTTAAATCCAGTTGGTGGCTGATCACAAGTGGTGTTCACCAGGCTCAGTATTGGGGCTCGTTCTGTTTAACATCTTTATGTATGATCTGTACGAGGGGATCAAGTGCACCCTCAGTAAGTTTGCAGATGACCCCAAGTTGTGTGTGAGTGTTGATCTGCTTGAGAATAGGAAGGCTCTACAAGGGATTTCTATAGTCTGGATTCATGGGCTGAGGACAATTGTGTGAGGTTCAACAAGGTTAAGTGCCCTGTCCTGCACTTGGGTTACAAAATTTCCATGCAATGCCACAGGCCTGGGGAAGAGTGGTTGAGAAGCTGCCTGGCAGAAAAGGACCTGGGGGTATTGGTCTAGAGCTGCCTGAATATGAGCCAACTGAGTGCCCAGGTGGCCAAAAAGGCCAATAGCATCCTGGCTTGTATCAGAAATAGTGTGGCCAGAAGCACTAGGGAAGTGATTGTCCCCATGTAGGTCTCACTGATGAGGCTGCACCTTGAATACTGTGTTCAGTTTTGGGCCTCTCACTATAAGAAAGACTTTGAGGTGCTGGAGCACATCTAAAGAAGGGCAACAAAGCTGGTGAAGGGTCTAGAGCACAAATTTGATGAGAAGCAGTTGAGGGAATTGGTGTTGTTTAGCCTGGAGAAAAAGAGGCTCTGGGAGACCGTATCGCTCTGTACATCCTGAAAAAAGTTTTTAATGAGGTGTGTGTTGATGTATTCAAAATAATAGGTGATAAGACAAGAAGAAAAGGCCTCAAGTTGAACCAAATGATGTTTGGATCAGTTATTAGGAAAAATTTCTGAACTCTAAGGGTTATGAAGCATTGGAACAGGGTGCCCAAGGTAGTGGTTGAGTCACCCTGGAGATGTTTAAGAGTCATGCAGATGTGGCACTTAGGGTCATGGTTTAGTGGTGGACTTGGCAGTGTTAGGTTTATGGTTGGACTGGATGATCTTAAAGGTCTTTTCCAAACTAAATGATTCTATGATTCTATAGCATAAGAAATTATGATTATTGGCAGTATAATCGCAACACGGTTAAAATATGGTCAATAGCTTTCTGTTTCCAAGTTAGTATCACACAAATACGTAGTTATGAGGGTATTTTTAAAAATCTCTTGCCAGTTTTATTCCAATTAGTTCTCTTTTTCCATGAAGTTACATTTTTTTTTCCTATATAAAGGGCTGTATATTGTAAGAGACCTTTTAGACTTTTGTCTGTCTCATCCTTGTTGCTTCATGACCACCACTTCCTGGCCTCAGCAGGAGTACGCCTTGAAGACGGAAAGTCCCCGATGAAACCATGATGTCCGCCCAAGGCTGGAATAACAGCAGCCTTGGTAGCGCCCACCAAACTACATCTGCAAGCAAGCAAGCCGGGTAGGCGGTGTGAGACTGTAGGCGGCAAGGAGAGGCTGGAGGCACCGCAGGTCTACCCCCACCAGCAAGACCACCACAACCACCTGGGCATGCACACATGGAGGACCACGGGGCAGCAAATATCACAACAAGCCCCTGTGGAAACGGGCAGACTTTTTGGAGAAATCATGGGGACGGGGGACTATAAAGGGACAGCGTACTCGTCTCTCAGGATGCTGCTGCTTGTTGGAAGACTTCAACAGAACCAGGAACGTAGAACGTCATTGGCACCAAGAACAAGCCGACAGAACACCGCTGGATTCCTGGTCGTGGTAATTAGCTGCATCTCTATTGTTCTCTTGCTTAGGGATTCTGACATTTTTCCTTTCTTTTCCTCTCTGTCCTATCGCTCTTATCAGTTGTTATAGAAAATAAAGTTCATAAGGTTTTACAGCATCTGACCTCATTTGTGTCTTAATCTCACTCCTGGGATCATTTAAAAAGACTCCCCGATATCAGATCGGGACAAATACAACCTGACTAAACATAAATAGCCTACCTTCTTACATGGAATTTATCTTCTGGTTTTTAGTTTGACTGTTTATTAGTGTGTCAGTTTTATTTAAGGGATAGAGTGTCTGTGCCTAAGAGACTCTGAATATTTAAAGTTATCCTAGGAAACACCAGAAATGAGCAAATGCTTATGACTAGTCTTTTAATCTCTAAAACTCATAGGGAAATATTTTATTTATCTTGAAAATATATCTTTTTTTTTTAGATTACAGGGAAACAAAGCTAATATACATCTGAAAATCATTAATTGATTCAGAAGACAGTTCTGAAGCACCAGACTTAATCCTTAGGGCAGTCCAACTACTGTGATGAGTATTTCCCATGCATTTTAAACATCTTCACATTCATATTTTTAAAAGGCTCTATTGTCAATCCATGTTAACCTACCCACTTAACAAATGATCAATATTGTATTAATTGGAGGGATTTTTTTATCCTAGAAGCTTCATTAATTTAATTTCATATGAATTACCTGTCTGACCTGCAGAACTCAGCAAATCAGGTTATATTTAATTTAGGGTGTAACATCCTGAGAACAGACTCCTTGTAAAGTTTCATACACATTTATGCTGTAAACCAACAACTTAATAACAATGTAAATGAGAACTCAATTCTCTGAAATTACAAGCATCTCTTAGGGGATGGTGTGTACTTTCATTTCTCATTAATTTAATTGTCTCTGGGCAACCTGTTAGTTTAAGATTGGATGTTCTCATGAAACAGTTATAAGAGCATGTATCTTGCTTTCTGTGAAAATCTGGTAAGTGGTTTTGTAATTCACTCACATCATCTAATAAACTTAAAAAATGCTTCCGGTCACCAACTATTTTCTACCTTTCAGCAAGAGTTATAATATATACCACTGGGAAGATTTTGTGTCAAAAAATATAGGAAAGGAAGTTACATCAGTCATTTCCTTTTAAAATGTATTTTAATAAAAGGATTAGAGTATCTGTCTTGTTTTAACCATTTTTATATCCTCTTGTGCATTACATTGAAATCAGAACTATTTATGTTCACTATATAATTTTTATCCAGATTACTGAATTGGTCACCTAGTTAAAGTGTTCCTAGACCTACAAAATATGTGCATTGATTGCATAGGCAGTAGAAAGTGCTGGGGACTTCCAATGTGCTCCTGAGGACAATTTAGAATGCCTTTATGACAATTTTTTCATTCATTGAATAAGAAAAGAGACATTTCTGTGGAAAGTTTAAATGCTTGTACACATCTGGTGAGAAATCAAATAGAAATGGCCTGGGGAAATATCTGAGTGTATTATTCTAGGAGTCACATCTGATTACAGGGTCAGTTAGGGATTTAGAACTCAGAACATTTGTAAATAAGGTCTAATACATAGCACTTTTTTTTTTTTTTTTTTTTTTTTTTTTTTTTTTTCCTGTTGGTTTAAACAGTTCCCAGATGTAGAAAACTTGGATTAAAAGTTCTCCTTTTCCAAAAGGGTCATGAACTAATTTTCTTTATTTTGCAACAGTTCTTTAGATATTAGACTGTGTGATACTCTAGGACATGACAACTTTCATCCTTAAATTTAAAGCCAGGCTAGAAAAGGAAGAATCTAATTCCAAAGTACTAGAAGTCAAGTAAGTGAGGGAAAGGCCAGCCTGGCTGACCAGGGTTCTTATAGAACTTAGGTGTAAAAAGAAAGTGTATTGACATTGGAAGCAAAGACAAGCAGCACAGTAGGACTACAGAGATGCTGTTCACCAGTATAGGGAGAGAATTAATCCAACCTGAGCTCAATTAGAGCTCAATCTGGCCAGCACTTTGAAGGACAATAAAAAGGGGTCTTTTTTAAAATATGTTAACAGCAAAAGGAGGATCAAAGATAACAGTCCATTATTTGATGAAGTCAATCACCTCACAGTAAGGACCTACACAAAGCAGTTTAATGCCTTCTTTGCCTCTGTTTTCAACACTGATCATGGGACCTGGAAACCCTGGAGCCCTGTGTTGGAAGACCATGACTGGGAGATGATAAACTCTCAGTTAACTCTGGGCTTGTTCGAGGCTTGCTGCTCCAGCTGAATGCACATAAATCTATGGGCCCTGATGGGATTCATACCAGGGTACTGAAAGAGCTGGCCAATATTATCACAAGACCTCTCTCCATTATTTTTCAATGGTGTTGGGAGTCTGGAGAGGTCTCATTTGACTGAAAGCTGGAAAATGTTGTCCAGCCCATTGTCCAGTGATAGTTCTCTTCATTGTTTTTATAAATTATCTGGATGCAAGAATCGAATGTACACTGTTTGCCAACGACCCTAAACTAGAAAGACCTGGTGACTCCCCTGAGGGTAGAGAGGCCTTACAGAGATCTGGATAGACTAGGGAAGTGGGAAATCGCCAGCTGTATGAAATATAAAAAGAGCAAGTGCCGGATTCTCTATCTGGGATGGGGTAATAGTAGTTATGCATACAAACTGGGGAATGAGAGGCTGGACAGCAGCCCCATGGGGAAAAGATCTGGGGGTTTGAGTTGATGGCAAGTTGAGTATGAGTCAACATCGTGCCCTGGCAGCCAAAAGGATCAACTGTGTCCTGAAGTGCACCAAAGACATCATCGCCTGCCAGTCAAGGGAGGTGATTGTCCCACTCTACATTGCACTGGTGCAGCCCCACCTTGAGTGCTGTGTGCAGCTTTGGATGCCTCTATATAAGGACATCAAACTGAGTGTTTCCATAGGAGGGCAACACAGATGGTCAAAGGTCTTGAGGGCAAGACAGACAAGGACTGGCTGAGGTCACATGGCTTCTTCAGCTCGGAGAAGAGAAGGCTGAGAGGTGACATCATTGCAGTCTACAAATTCCTCAAGGAGGGCAGCAGAGGGAGAGGTCCTGATCTCCTTTCTGGTGACCAGCAATTGTACACAAGGAAATGGAATGAAGCTGTGTCAGGGGAAGTTCAGTTAGACATTGGGAAAAGGTTCTTCACTGAGACAGTGGTTGGTCGCTGAAACAGGCTCCCCATGGAAGTGATCATGGCACCAAACAAGTCAGAGTTCAAGGAGCATCTGGATAATGCCCTTAGTCATATGGTTTAGTTTTAGGTAGTGATGAGAGGTACAGGGACTTGGACTTGATGATCTTCATGGGTCTTCCAACCTGAAATATTCTCTCTTTCTACAATTATGTGATTTTATAACTTCTTGTCCTGAATGTTTTTTGTTATATGTTGCTCAAAAAATAGTAGAATCACAGAACAGCATAGATTGGAAGGGACCTTGGAAAATCATCTGGTCCAACTCTTCATGTCAAAGGAATCCTAGATGTGATTATCAAGCTCTTTGTCCAATCACATATTGAAAATCTCCAGCAACGGGGACTCCACCATTGTTGCATTTACGGTGAGAATAAATTTGGTAAGTCACCTTGCGTTTTAGCCGGTCCTCAGAGATTAGAGGGGCTAGGTATGGCTGGACTTATTTCTTAATAGGTATGTCAGTTAGGGCTGTAACTATAGGTCTGACTCAGACACACAAAGAGCCTGTGTGCTTTAGGTCCAGTTGGGTTCAAAAGAAGCCGTCAGATTCATGAATAGTGCGGATTAGTGGCCATCACTATAGGTCTGACCCAGCCCAAACAGTCCATACAATGTAAGTCTGATTGCATTCAAGAGAAGCAGTCAGATTCACGAATAGGATGGTTTATTTTCACGCAACATCTACAGATTCTTTAAGACTGCCTACAATAGATGCACAAACTGCAGGTTGGCTATATAGCACTACACAAAAGAAAAAGGTTTGCAATCACACATACACAGTTCCCGGGTATATACTCAGCGTAGCTAAGGAAATCTTACCAAAAGCCATTACACAAAGTGAATCCAGGTTGTCTGTTCTAGGTCAGTGTGGATTACAGCTAATCAGTATTGTTTTGCTAGGGTAACAGAGTCTCTCCTAAAAGCGAAGGCTTAACTGGTTTTCTGTTTTTCTAAAGTGTCTGAGATCTTCTGATACAAAGTGTGGTACAAAAAATGATGACACATTTATCCTACTTCTTATAAACCAAAAATTATAGAGGGTTTTAGTTTGTTTTTCAAAATATATGTGTGTGCATATATATTGAAGTTATTGGTGCATAGAAATAGATGAATACACTCAAGACTCAAGATGGAAGATTTTCTTCCTGAGGTTGCCTCTGTAATTTCACACATATTTGAAGGAAGCTTTTTATACCAAGGAAAGTTAATAATGTCTAATTTTGGATTATTTTTCCAATAACAATTTCAAGATTATATTAGGAATTATAACTTCACTGCAATTACAGTTCCTACGTTTCTTTACTGTCAGCTTCCCATTGCAGAAGATATTTTAGACTTTTTTACTCTAAATCTCCTTAAGTAATTATTATTCAGAATGCATATTTATATTTTTAAACTCCTTGTGGTTATGCTGTAAAACAGCTTATTCAATGCAATAATGCAATTCTGTTGTTGATACCAAAATAAAAGGGCTTTATTTTTATGAAGCAAAAGTGGTGATTGTTGTGCCATAATGGGGAGGATGGGCAGTCTGAGGTTATAAGTAGTAAAGGAGCTAAAGTCTGAGTTATCTCTGAAAAACAGAGTGCTGAAATGTACTGAACTAATCACAGGGTTAATGTTAAGTATGATCTTTTGCGCTTTGCTGGATGGCGGTCAGAGTTTAAGATCCCTCATCTCAGTATTCAAGTACAGATTTTGCAAGACTCTTGCTGAAGAGACTGAAACAGTAAAGAAAAAGTACACAAATAGTAATACAGACTGTATAATATGCACAATGTATAGACTAAATTAAAACAACATTATCATTTTTTTATCTTCCACCACAGATTTAAGAATGTTCTGTATAATCATGAACATGTGTCATACACATAGATATATATAAAATAATATTTTTCAGGGTTATTTTAGATAGTATTTGAAAAGATGAAAGTCTTGATCAAGATGTACTCTTTTCAGGATCTAAGAAAGTTCCCTAATGTAGTAAGACAGAATTTTAAAAAAGAAAAAAAAAAAAAAAAAAAAAAAAAAAAAAAAAAAAAAAAAAAAGACCTGCCATCAGAAGTAGCTAGCTTAGTTTTAACAGCAGTCAATTCATTTCAGAAAGCTGATTAGAGGGAAGAAGGTGGTTGATAACTTGAAATTAGATCTACCATTATTCAAGGCTGTTGTCTGAGTCCAAACAGTCAAAAGTGAATAGCAAATTTTTAAAATCAATACAAGAACAACAGCGATCAATGTTCACCTGAGATTGTGATCACACTATCAGATTTTTTATGAGCTACAGCACCAAAAGAAGGGGGAGGTGCATTAAAATTAGAGAAGACTGTAGTGAATCATAGGAAACTGAACTGGATCAGTTTCATCACAAACAAGCTAATAGCTCAGTAATTAAAAAAAAAAAAAAATCAGTGGATTTTTCATTTTTCTCTTTATTGATTTTTAAATGCCTTGTGGCTTCTCATTATTGATAGGGATGAATCCTATGACTGGGGTGTTGGAATGAAAGAACACAGGTTCTTTAGGAACGACAGGCAGGGGACAGCAGAAGGGGGATCATCCTCTATGTCAGTGACCAGCTAGAGTACATGGAGCTCTGCCTGAGGATGGATGCAGAGCTGACCAAGAGTTTATGGGTCAGGATAAAAGGGAAGACAGGGACAGGAGACATTATAGTGGGACTCTGCTACAGGCCACCCGAACAGGAAGACCAAGAGGATGAGGCCCTTTATAGACAAATAGGAGCAGCCTCACGTTCACAATCTCTGGTCCTCATGGGGGACTTCAAACACCCTGACAACTTTTGGAGGGACAACACAGCTGGACATAAACAGTTTCATAGAGTGTGTTAATGGTAACTTCTTCTTCCAAGTAATAGAGGAGCCAATGAGGAGAGGTACTATGCTGAACCTTTTTCTCAGCAACAAGGAGTGGCTTGTGGGGAGTGTGAAACTTAAGGGCAGCCATGGCTGTAGTGATCATGAAAGGGTGTAGTTCAAGATCCTTATGGCAGCAATGAGGGTGCACATCACACTCACTAGTTTGGACTGCAGGAGAGCAGACTTAGACCTCTTCAGGCATATGCTTGGTGGAGTAGCATGGGATAAATCCCTGGAGGGAAGAGGGGACCAAGAAAGCCGGCTAATAATTAAGGATCACCTCTTTAATCTCAGGAGTGATGCATCCCAACAAAGAGGAAGTAGATAAAAACCCCAAGAGGCCTGCATGGGCTCCTGGACAATCTCCAACACAAAAAGGAAGCATACCAGCAGTGGAAGCAGGGACAGATAGTCTGTGAGGAATACAGAGAATCTGTTCAATCAGCCAGAGATCAGGTTAGGAAAGCCAAAACCTTGGTAGAATTAAATCTGGCCAGGGACATCAAGAGCGACAAAAAAAGCTTCTGTAGGTATGTTGCTGATTAAAGGAAGACTTGGAAAATGTGGGCCCTCTCCAGAAGGAAATGGGAGACCTGGTTACTTGCAATATAGAGAAGGATGAGGTAGCCAATTACTTTTTTGCCTCAGTTTTAACTGGTAAGTGCTCCAACCACACTGCCCAAGACATGAAAGTGAAGGCAGGGACTGGGAGAATGAAGAATCATCCACTGTAGGAGATCAGGTTTGAGACCATCTAAAAAATTGGAAGGTGCACAAGTCCATGGAGCCTGAACACATTCATAAGTGGGTCCTAAGAGAACTGGCAGATGAAGTGGCTAAGCCACTATCCATCATACTTGAGGAGTCATGCCAGTCTAGTGAAGTTCCCACTGACCTTAAAAGGTGAAAAATCACCCCCACTTTTAAAAAGGGAAAAAAGGAAGATTGGGGAAATCAGGCCAGTCAGTCTCACCTCTGTGCCCAACAAGATCATGGAGTGGATCCTCCTGGAAACTATGCTAGGGCACACGGAAAATAAGGAAGTGATTAGTGACAGCTAACATGGCTTCACTTAGGAAAAAAATGTGCCTGACAAATTTGGTGGCTGGAATGGGGCTCCAGCATTGGTGGATAAGGAAAGAGCAACTGACATAATCTATTTGGATTTGTGCAAAGCAATTGACACTGTCCTGTATGACATCCTTGTCTTTAAATTGGAGAGACACAGATTTGACGGATAGACCACTCAGTAGATAAGGTTTTGTCTGGTTAGTCACACCCAAAGAATTGTGGTCAATGACTTAATGTCCAAATGGAGAGCAGTGATGAGTGGCATTCCTAGGGGGTTGGTACTGGGATCAGCGCTAACATCTTTGTTGGTGACATGGACTGTGGGATCGAGTGCACCCTCTGCAAGTCTGCTGATTACACCAACCTGTGTGGTGTGGTGTGGTCAACACACTGGAGGGAAGGGATGTCATCCAGAGGGACCTTAACAGGCTTAAAAGATGAAAACCTGGTGAAGGTCAAGTGCAAGATCCTGCACGTGGGTCAAAGCAATCCCATGCACAACTATAGACTGGGTAAAGACTGGATTGAGAGCAGCCCTGTAGAGAAGAACTTGGAGGTATTACGGGATGGGAAACTGACTGTGAGTCAGCAATGTGAGCTCACAGCCCAGAAAGCCAATTGTACCCTGGGCTGCATCAAGAGAAGTGTGTCCAGCAGGTCGAGGGAGGTGATTCTCCCCCTTTACTCTGCTCTTGTGATACCCTACCTGAAGTACTGTGTTCAGCTCTGGGGCCCCCAACATAAGAAGGACATAGGCCTTTTGGAGTGAGTCCAGAGGAGGGCCACAAAGATGATCAGAGGTCTGGAGAACCTGTCGTATGAGGACAGGCTGAGAAAGTTGGGGTTGTTCAGCCTAGTGTTCCAGAGGCTCTCAAATAAACAAACACCAACCAAAAATTAAAAATTTATTACCAATACAATTAACTAGCCCTCTACAACCATTCAACAGCAGGTTCAAATGTCCATGAGAGGAAAACAAATCACTACTTCCTAGGGTTTAATGACAACCCAAAACGCTCTGTCACCTAACAAAAGAGAACTCTCAACCTTGAGGAACTTCTCAGGCAGCATCCCAACCCAAGTAACCTCAGGAAGTTTCCCTGAGCAGCATCCTGACCCAAGTGGAGATTCCTTATCCACAGCATGCTGATCCAGGGGGGACTAGCTCAAAATAGTTTCCCCAAGGGACTCCATTTATACCCAGGCCAAATCTGATCTGTGGTCAGTAGCAGCTCCCATTGGCCAAAGACCCCAACTACTGTGAAGCCCTGAGAACAAGGACACGGAAAAAGGAGATCAATAACTGCTACACTTCAGCAGCCAAGAAGCCCTATTTTAATTGAGTGGGTGCATCTGCTGCACCTAGAGAAGAGAAGTCTCTGGGGAGACCTTATAGAGGCCTTCTGGTACCTAACGTTAAAATGGTGTCTACAGGAAAGATGGGGAGTGAATTGACAGGACAAATAATAACAGTTTTAAACTCACAGAGATATTTTTGATTAGCTGTAAGGAAGAAAGTCTTTCCTGTGAGGGTGATGAGATGCTGGAACAGGTTGCCCAGAGAAGCTCTGAATGTTTCCTCCCTATAAGTGTTTAAAAACAGGTTGGATGGGGTTTTGAGCAACCCCATGACTTAGTAGAAGATATTCCTGCCCATGCAGGTATTGTAACTAGATGATCTTTAAGATCCCTTCCAACCAAAGCCATTCTATGATTTTAAACAGATTGGAGCAGTCTTATCATTAACAAGGTGAAGTGCAATCTAATGATGTCTGACACAAAAGTGTTACGATTCATTTTAATAATAACACAAAATAATATATTTTTTTTCAATATACTAGACACATTGTAATTAGGTATGATTTATCATTTTTGTACAAGTTTGTATATCTTATTTTAAATGGATGCTCTTGTAATCACTTGTGTATTTCAATCAACCTGTATTTTATAACTGGTTTTAAATACATATTTTAATTTCTAAACCTACAATATTCTATTGGGTTTTAACACAGAAAATTAAAAATGTACTTAATCATTTTATAGCTTTTTAAAAGACTTACAAAAGTGAGTCAGAAGAAACAAGCCAACCCCTTCTGAATCATTATTTATACTTGGTTGTCCATGTTTTGAAAGAGTCTAAATTATTTCCAAGTCTTAATGTATCAGTTACTATATAACTCTTAACCACTCCTGTAATATTCACTAAGCACACACTAAAGTGATCTCCATTATTCTCTTCTTTTATGCTTAGCTCAAATGTATTCCTAGTTCTATTTAGTTCTAGTTTCTTAGCGCAGTCCTAGTCCTGTGCAGGTGTCTTCCTTTTGAAGGAAGTCTAAAGTGAATGAAGGGCTAGAAATTATTGTATTTTTAACATGGAAATATTAAAGAAAAAAAACAAATTTATGCTCCATTTATTAATCTTATCTCTGTCCTTGCAAATTAGGTTGAAAAATTAACAGGTTGCTCTCAAAATTTTAGTTATATTTATGTTTCAAATGGATTTGATCTTTAAAATATGTTCCTGATTTGAAAGGAGATATTCTTTAATTTATATCAGCTAAGTGCTCTAATACTATACCATATGGCTATAGTGATATAAATAAAACACACAGAGTACATTTGCTCTCCTTAAGATGAATTGGCATAGTTCAACTTGCAACCTAGGTTAGATCAGTTAGACAGCTAACCTAGTTTTGCACCCAAAACTGGGTACCCAAGAACTCTTTGAAAGTATACTCGTTCACATAAAACACAATAATTCCTGTGACTTTATTAGTAGTTAGCATTAATGACATTGTTCTAGTGGTTGTACCAAGCTGTAATTTTCTTAAATTTACTAGAATGTATGTGTTCTGTGTAGCCTATATCATCTTACCATTGCAATCCTTAAATAAAGGATTTATCTTTCATATAAGGTGTTTAGACTTTTGGGGTGGTTTTGTTTTTGTTTTTTTTTTTTTCTTTATTAGCTTGTGTTTTGTTTGCTATCCTGTAACACCCAAGCCTGTTAATTGTATCTCTCATCCACAACACATTTTTAAGAATTTGTGTTTCTTAACAGAAAAGTTATATAAACTACCTCAGTTTTAGGATGGTGAAGTCTGAAACAGTACATTAAAAAAAAAAAAAAAAAAAAAAAAAAAAAAAAAAAAAAAAAAAAAAAAAAAAAAAAAAAAAAAAAAAAAAAAAAAAAAAAAAAAAAAAAAAAAAGAAAGAAAGAAAGAAAGAAAGAAAGAAAGAAAGAAAGAAAGAAAGAAAGAAAGAAAGAAAGAAAGAAAGAAAGAAAGAAAGAAAGAGAAAAGGAGAGAAACTCTTAAGAGAAACTATAGAAAACAGTTTTTCAGAAACATTCCAAAAGTACAAGCATAATTTTGAGAATAATACTACAATGACTTCTACTGGAGAGGTACATTCTGGGAAGTTCTTCACAGCTTCATCTCACTTTCTTCAAAACTTTAGTCAATTTGTAGCCATGGAAATAATCAGAAAACCAGACAGATACCTGTAAATCATTGTGGAATGAAAGTGCAGATGTCTATTATCAGCTGTGTCTGCTAAATGCAGAGGTAACGTGAGTCTATAATAAAAACTGAAACATAATCACGTATTTGGTAGAATAAGTAAAAAAACTTTGATTCTTTGTAGTGTAATATTTTAAAATAAGACAATGTTCTCAAAAAATTAGAAAACAGCCGCTTAAAATTAATAACATTTTTAAAGGGTCACTAGAAAACCCTCACAACACCATAATGATTTATCAGTCATAAACAGTGTGAGAGGTAGAATTATGACATTCTGAAATTTGCAGATGGTTAATTTGATTTCAGACTTCAAAAAGTGACTTTGAAAATATTTTTTTTTCTTTAAGTAGCAACACAGTGAAATCTGTGTTTTTATGTGCTAAAGATGATAAAAAATGCATGTGTTGATCAACTGAATATCTGACCTGATTTTAACTGGTAATACTCAAAATGAGGAGGATATTAATTCTATTATTAGTACTTTTAATTACATTATTGAATAATACTTTTGATTAGTATAATTGAGCACTGTTGATTTGTAATGTTGATTAGTTGAAAGCAAGCCTAGATATCCAATCTAACACCAAATATAGCCAAAACCCCATGACTGTAACAGGAATAAGAATCAGTATATTATCTTGTTAATTTTTCCTTTCTAATCCCAACTATTTTCTTATCTAGTTACTGAGTTGAAATTTTTTAACACTTAAAGCACTTTTCTTTATGGATAAACAAAACTCTTTCTAGTTAACTTCAGAAGTAATGTTAAAAAGAAACAGGAAAGGATCTGTAGGCGTCTACTGTGCCTTGTCTTCAAAAACATATCAAGACATTATTAATATATGGCAGAATTTAAAGGAATGTTAACAATAGATAGTTTTTTCTTATTGGATGGACTTATAGCTTAAAAACACATTATACACAGACTGTCTCGGTCATTTTCATGACTTCAAGTGATCCAAAATATGAAGTATATCTTCCAAATGGTTGCAAAACAACCCCAGGCTATACTAATACAAGGAATACTGCTGCCTTGCCATTTGAACTTTTCCAAAGACAAAAAAATAATAATTGTTTCTTTATAACTTTTCTACCATCAGTAAGTCATTTCAGAGAGTGAGATGGATCATCCTGTTAAAGTATGTGTCAGTATGCTGATATATGAAAGAAAGGTATTCCACAGCCATTCCCTTGTCAATTCAGTGAGGTCATTACTATCCATTTCTATTTCTGTTACTAGATGAGCTTCTGTGAAGGCGCTGTGACTGCAGTGAATGTGCTCTGTGAATATCAATGTCTGCTTGTTCTTCAAGGTTGTTACTGGGTACAATTAACATCAGAATTATTTTACATGTATCTCCGTATCAGTCATTCTGCTTAGTAGGCTTTCATAGTTGTTCAGCTTTACTTGTAAGTGTTTTAATTTTGGAACAATTCACTGCAGAAATATTTTTTCATTTAGTGAATTACAGCACAAACCCAAGTAATTCACTAAATAAAATGCAGTATTCTCTTGGGTAACTGTTTTGTGATTAAAAGAGGAAGAAGTGTTGTACAGTTATTTCATACCCATGCACAAAACTAGACTTAAAATTCTGAGACTGATGTACTGGAATCTGTGATACTTAAATAGATACCTTTGTTTGAAACAGTTATCATAGACTCCTCTTATGCTCAAGGGAGAGACGAAATAGGCACATCTAGGATGAAATTCATCTGGTCTCTTACAAATGTCAACATAGGATGTGTACTGAGGTGATGCTCAGATGCAAATGTCTTTATATCTACACTTGTCCAGATGAAAATTGAAATGTCTCAAACATCTACAAAGTGCTGTTACATATTTTTCCTTTGAAAAAAAAGTTAAAACTCGTTTAGCATCACCAAAAGGAAAAAAAAAAAAAAAATCACCTTTGCCTGCTTTAGTTGCTTAAAACCAAGGTAAAGGGAAAAAATATATATATATTGCCTAAATTAACTATTTTTAAACAAGGGTGAAGAAACGCTTGACATGAGCTTAACTCTCTGAATGCTCCATAGTGATACAGTATGCTTTCTTCAGTGGTAGAAAACAACCTAGCTGCCTCAATATTGAGCTGAGAGGGTAAAACAAAGCAAAGCAAATCAAAAATGTAGCGTGCAAATTTATAGATGCAGTCAACTGCAACAGAAATTGAAGTTCATTCAGATGTACCTTTGCCTTTAAACAGACTGCATTACCTTTTAAGATTTCCTCCATGGTCAGATATGTTGGTGATCACACTATAGGCCTGCCATGCTGAACAGGAGATAATATTCAGGTGAACTGCCTGCTGTGTTTTGGAGCATTTTAAAGTGCAGACAAGCTTCAATATTCTGTGCCTGACCTACTCAAATCCATTAGTATCACTTAGATTTGTGACACATCATGAACCAAATATGGACAGGCAAGATATTTCCACTGATGTCACCTGCTGCTAAAGTAGATTAAATTTGTAAATAGCTGCACTTGAAGTTTCCTACAAAATTAATATAGACATGTGGAGCCAAGTGGTTTTAGTTTACCACATTTCATATTTCTGTCAAGATGGGCCAGTTAAATTATGAAAGAGACAGACTACATCATGTTATTTTATTGATAAAACAATAAAATATTATAAATTTAAAAATTATTTTTTTTAAGAAGAAGAACTGATAGTGCAGAATTACAAGATTACACAACGGTTTTTTTTGGAAAATGAAGTGTCTATGTGGAAATAAAGAACAATTTTAAAACAATAATAAATAGTAACATATGATATTAATGATGAGGGGTGAAAGGAAGAGAGAAAGAGACAAGAAGATTAAAGTGTTTGATCTGGAAGCTATGTTAAAGAGTTCTCTTTTCTCGTCTTCACCATCTTTAAAGGATCCATGTATAAAGTCTGTAAATAAAAAGCCAGTTATCTTCACACATGATAAGGAACATATACATCATGTCAAAGGTCTCTGGTGGGGGACAGGGAATTTTAAAAGAATGAAACATTCATCTGAAACTATTATCAGGTAATCAGGCCATTTGCAGTTGTTAAGGAACCAGTCTTACATCTATGTTAGTGGTATTCTTTTGTGAACCAGTAAAAATAATAGGTGGGAGCTTTCAAATGACCATCAGTTCACAGACTAAAACAAAGGCCCTAATGTTTTCCTAATTTTCAACAGCTTTATCTCATTTGTTTATACAAACAGCACAACATATAACATGCATCAACTACTTGAAAAAAAAATAAAAAACATGTTATTGATAGAGACTAAGGTTCACTCCCACAGTTTACCTGTGACATCACTGGTATTTAAAGTCTTTTGTGTATATATTGTTTGGTATGATATCCAATGGTAGTCCATTCAACTGCACTTGAGCTATTCTTAGTCATATTTTTTTATCTGTCTGTATTCTTGAAATAAACTGCCTTAACAGGCAATAGAGAAAAAAAAATAATTAAAAAAATCCAACAGTCTTTATGAGAAACTAACTTACTAGATGGAAGATATTGAGAAACAGAGATCAGTTTTGCTAGAGAGAACTATCCAAAACTATCAATATGTATAAAAATATGAAAAATACAACAAAATATAGAAAACTATCAGCAGGAGGAGCTGCAAAAGGCAGGCAAACAAGATATCTCGAACAAAAAGGAATCTGAGCCTAGCCTAGTACCTGGATGATGCAACTGGGAGAATTTACTATTTTTAGCTAATGACTTCCAAATAAATATGCATTAAAAATCCAGATAGATGGTGAAAAAAGCAAACGAAAAACCAAACATCTGAATGTCATTATGCAGGATCTTCTAGCTATTTCTGGATTTTACTCTAAGGTATTAGTCAGTGTTTAAAATAAGTATTAATCTTCAAAATCACTCATGTACTTCTGAAAATCCACCTTTGAGTCATAAATTCTCTCTAGAAGAGATGGGACATACTGCTAACATACACCAGCTGCTGATAAACATAAAAAGTGATTTAGAAGGTGTCTGAAACAGTTCTTGAACTGGTTTATACGACTACTTTTAGAAATATGCTTTGCTGCTGTTACTCTCAGCATGTAGTAATAGCTATTTGCCATGTATGGACGACTGGTAATGTTCCTTTTTTTAAAACATGTTTCTTTCCTTCTGGAACCAAGCTTTCTGTGCTGGTGATGGCTTTGTGATGAAACTGGACAGAACAGACACAGAATAACGTGGAATTTGTTCACTATATGAGTGTATCTTTTGAAAGGCTTGGGGGTTTTGTGTGTGTGTGTTTCGGTTTGGTTTTTTTTGTTTTGTTTTGGGTTTTTTTTGGGGTGTGTTGGTTGGGTTTTTTTGTTTGTTTTATTTTTTTTTTAATCATTATTTTAATTTTATTTTTCCACCATTGAAATCAGACTGGTATCCTGTGGGATACATTTTCTTCTCAATTGTCTGACAATACTATGTTACTCATAGAGATGTTTCTGTACTGTGTTTCACCATAAGGATTAAGTAGGCTTAGAAAATAGTTTGATGCAAAAAAATATGGGTTTACACTGAGTTTGATTAATTATTATATCATTTGGGGTAAAGTATGGAAACCTGATGTGCCTGTTTTCCTGGTTCCATGTCACTATGTAGGAGTGAGAAGGTGGCTACCTATTCTTCCTCTTTCTCCCTCAGTTCCAAGATGGACTATTTAAACTGTCTGGTATGGGATGAGAAGAGAAAAATTACTTCTCTTGGCATATTTGCAGAGGGTAAGCTTCACAGATGTCAGGAAAAGAAAGTAGCCATGACAGAGATGTCAAAAGAGGTTGGTTGTTTTGGGAATAAATGTGGAAGATGAAACTATTCCTGTTTTATCTTTATATACAAAAGGTCTTATGTGATAAATTTTTAAAATTTGCTTTTCATACACATGTAGGAATATGTTACAGAAATTAATGCTACTGTATTTAGCATGTCACAATATTTTGTATATTGTGTATGCAAAATATACATAATCACACTGGAAGATTCACTTTATATTAATTTTATTGTGCATTTTTTTAATTTATTATTCTTCTTTTCTAAATTCATATCTGTTTTAATGTATTTTTATGGCAAATAGTGTACATGAATGTACATTACTGTCAACTCCTGATACACAAGTGCAAGAATCAGACTTTTGTAAAGTTATGTGTGAGTTCAAATTTTGAGTAAATAATTATAAAGTGAGTTAAAAGAAAACAACATGTATTCCCTGGCTTGCTTTTTTTTTTTTTTTTAAATTTTTTTTTAAGCAGGGGAGAAAAATCTGTTAGCCCGGTGACAAAAATTGTTGTCAGAGCACATACATCTAAGTGTGGAAATAAATAATTACGTGTGTTTTTTCTCAGAAAGCAGAAACCAATGTATGAAGATTATACAGGAAGTCTAGGAAACAATCCATTTTACATGTCATAAATGCCAACTACTACCTGTCCTTCATGTACTAGAGACACATAAGTCATATTTTCTCATGATACTGGAAAATCCCATTCAGTGCTGAGGGGGAAAAAAAAAAACAAAACAAAACAAACAGGCAGTTTTGAAGATAGTGATGGGGAGCAAAGGAATTTACACAGCAGGCATTATGTAAGTTTCAGTAAAAGGTAACTGTCGTACTTGTTCAAATCCTTCAGCAGAATGAAAAACATCATGCAGTATAGATGTTAGACGCAAACCATTTTCCAAATATTGTTGCAGAACATGGAGGTGAAATAAAAAATCTTTAACATTGTGCTCAGATGTCAAGGTTCTCTGAACAAATTGCAGTACAGACATTTTCCTTCTACACCCTTTTATGACAGCTAACAACCATTTAAGTTGAACCGATTATAAAAAGAAGTGAGCTTTCTGACCTGTAGATTGTCAACTCATTGAGTAACAGCAAATTGAAAAAAAAAATCACCCACTGTAAGAGAAGATCAGGTTTGAGACTAACAAAGGAACCTGAAAGTGCACAAGTCCATGGGACCTGGGGAGGTGCATCTGTGGGTCCTGAGGCAGCTGATGGATAAAGTGGCTAAGCCCCTATCCATCATACTTGAGAAGTCCTGGCAGTCCAGTAAATTTCCTGTTGACTGAAAAAGGGAAAACATAACTCCCACTTCTAAAAAGAGTAAAAAGTAAGACCCACAGAATTACAGGATAGTCTCACCTCTGTGCCCAGCAAAATCATGAAGAGCATTCTCCTGGAAACTGTGCCAGGGCACATGGAAAATAAGGAGGTGATTAGTGAGAGTCAGCATGGCTTCACTAAGGGCAAATCGTGCCTGACAAATTTGATGACCTTCTAAAGTGGGGTTACAGCATTGGTGGATAAGGGAATAACTGATGTCATCTACCTGGACTTCTGCAAAGCACTGGACATGGTCTTGCATGACATTCTTGTCTCTATACTGGAGAGACATCCATTTGACAAATGGACCAGTCAGTGGATAAGGAATTGTCTGGATGGTCACACCCAAAGAGTTGCAGTCAACAGCTTGATGTCCAAGTGCAGAGCAATGATGAGTTTTATTCCTCAGGGGTCAGTACTGGGACTGGTGTTGTTTAACGTCTTTGTCAATGACAGAGACAGTGGGATTGAGTGCATCCTCATTAAGTTTGCTGATGACACCAAGCTGCTTGGTGTAGTCAGCACACTGGAGGGAAGGGATGCCATGCAGAGGGACCTTGACAGGCTTGAGAGGTGAGCCTGTGCAAACCTCATGAAGTTCAAAAAGACCAAGTGCAAGGTTCTGAACATGGGTTGGGACAATCCCATGCACAAATACAGGCTGGGCAGATAATGGATTGAGAGCAGCCCTGATGACAAGGACTTGGGGGTGTTAGTTAATGAGAAGCTTAACATGGCAATGTGCGCTCACAGCCCAGAAAGCTAGCTGGGCTGCATCAAGAGAAGCATGAACAACAGATCACAGGAGATGATTCTCCCCCTTACTCTCCTCTGGTGTTCTGTGTCCAGGTCTGGGTCACCAAACATAAGCAGGACATAGACATCCAGAGGAGGGCCACGATGATGATCAGAGGGCTGGAGCACCTCTCCTGTGAAGACAGGCTGAAGGAGTTGGTTTGTTCAGCCTGGAGAAAAGAAGGTTTGATGGAGATATAATAACATCCTTCCAGTACCTAAAGGGGACCTGCAAGAAAACCAGAGAGTGACTTTTACAAGGGCTTGTGGTGATAGGACAAGAGGTAAGGGTTTTAGACTGAAAGAGGGTATATTTAGATTAGATATAAGGAAGAAAATCTTTCCTGTCAGGGTAGTGAAACACTGGAATAGGTTACTCAGAAAAGCTGTGGATGACCCCTCCCTGGTAGTGTCCAAGGCCACATTTTATGAGGCCTTGAACAACCTGATTTAGTGGAAGGTGTCCCTGCTCATAGCAGGTGGCTTGGAGCTAGATGATCTTTATGATCGCTTCCAACCCAACTCATTCCATGGTTCTATGTAATTGCCAAGACTGTTATTTCCATGTAAAAGAATTAACTTTCCAGAAAATTTATAGATTCAAAGTAACTTTTGGTTCTCCTATGAAAAAAAAAAAAAAAAAAAAGTGTATATTGACATAATTATTTAGAAGTTCAAGGAAGAAGATAGCATAGAACTGAAAAGTGAAATTATAAAGGCTAGCCTAATCAAATTCTACAAAATTCAGCTAATTTCTGATCTTTATTATTTCAGGAAATTTTTTATAACAAGGAGGTCACCTCTGCATCAAGGATATGTGAAGACATAAAATTCTTTCATGGCAGTTCTGACTCATGTTAAGAGCAGAAACATCATGTCATCATGTCATCTTAACCTCTCCACTATTTTAACCCCACATCTAACAAATATATTCTTTAAAATTTCCAGATTATGTAAATGTTTACAAAATTTTTTCTCATATGAGCAACTGAAGAGATATTCTGCATCAGACAATTCAATCATTTCTAAAAGGTAAATACGTCAATATCAGACTGTGTGGTTTGCACAGGCACCAAAAAAGGAAACACTATATTTACAGCTGTGTTCTGGGAGATACTCTGATTCTTATAGAGTTGAAGTAGCATATATAGGTCTTTTTTTTTCAATTGTCTGGGATAAAGAGTGAACAATATTTATAGCAGTGCCTTTAAAACATGAGCAGTATCACTGCAGTAGCTATTTTCAGGGATATTTTTGATATGTTATTAGTAAAAACACATTCTAAGAAGAAATTGAGTGCATAGACTCATTAGGTTGTATGACTTTTCTGAGGGTAGTCAGGAACTGAACTATTTATAAGAGCAATAGAGCCATATAGCTGCACTTTTAAGGACTGCTTGGAACTGACACGGTTCATGCAACTTTCCTGTGTGTGCAACTGATGCCATGGGCAGGGTCTCTGAAGGAACTGTATTGGATTGTACTACCAACATGACTACAGAAGATTTAGAAAAGAGGTAAACAATAAGATTTAAAAAACCTAGCAAGTGTTTCAAATTTACTCAGCATAGTCAAATCCTAAACTGACTGCCAAGAGTTTCAAAAGACTCTCATGGTTAATGACAGGTAAAGAAAAATGATAAAACTTATTGCAGTAGTGATGTGTTAGATGATGTGCGTATGGATAAATAACACTCATATGTAAGTGTGCTGAGTTTCAAGTGATCTAATACAATTCAATAAATTGGTCTTGGAGTCATGATTTTTCTGATAGTACTAACACAATAAGGGAGACTTAGAAAACAGTTGGAAGGGAACAGAGAACAAACCAAGAAATATCGCTATAAATAAATCTACAGTTTGTCTGCTGTTAGAGCCATTTCACTTTAAAAATGGTATCACAGAATTAGAGAAGAAGAAAGATATGATAAAGGTAATGTATTACTTCCCTATAATGAGAAATTATGTAGACTGGCATTCCTATTCCCGAAGCATAATATTGAGCCTGCTAGAGCTCTGCTCTGACTCCATGCAGCAATCCTTATGCCTGAAACTACTTAAGTCCTGACTGTTTGAAATTAGTTCAAAATTTGTGTCTCATCATTTATTGGAAGCAGCTAAATTAGCCACGTAAGCATAGCTAGAAAATAATCTAATAGCCATTATTCTAATTAAGAAGCTGCTTAAATAAACCTGCAGATAATTTTGAAGAAAAGGCTTTTGCCTTGAAAACCATTATGTATGCAATACCGATGTGTTTATAACTTTAAAACTTCAATTTTAAATAATCTCTTGAAACTGCTCTGCTCTGCTCATCAAACCTAGACAAAATTAAAATGGTTTGTCCTGCTTTTTTGCTTAGATGCCTGGATCATCAATGTGCTCTGGGCAGAGCAGACCAATGACAGAGGAAGCACTGCTAAAATATTAAAATGGTGTCTTATAAAACCTCCATATACACGTTTCAGGTGCAATTGAAAATACCTTCATTTCATGGGTGATTACTTTTTCCTGGCAACTAATCTTATAATTCATTAAATATAAGAATGTAGTCTGATTCCTCATGCAACATGCCAACCCAGAAATTATGACTTTTTTTTTTTTTTTTTTTTTTTTTTTTTTTTTTGACACTAACAGAAAAATTAAATGGAAAGATTATTTGAGTGCAAAACAAACAGTTGAAACTGCAGCTGAAGCCTAATCAGGGTCTTTAAAGGCTTCTAGACTACAGTTTTCATTGTAGCCTTCATACTTTCAGGGCCTGGAGTGGACCAAGAATCTCTAATTGCCTATAACCACCTTTCTCTGTAAACTTCTTCAGTACTCCTGTATTTCCAGCCCCATCTTGGACTTCAGTCACCTTTGTTTAAGGTCTGCTCTGACATGGTTCAATTGTGCAACCTTGGGTAATACATCTAAGTTGTGAGAAAGAGTTGTCAGAAGCCTCATCTAGGTCTTTCATGTATACATATTAGCCCCTTTGTCTTGAGGGTGGTGCTTCAGCTCAGGCTCTTGCCCTGAGTTATGGCCCTAGTTGTATTTCTGGAATGCTCTGTTCAGCCTTTTACCCTACTGACCCTGACTTTACCTCCTGGCTTGACCCCAGACTCCCAACTGACCCCCAGTCCTCCATTCCTATTTCAGCTCTTCTCTCTGGGTCAGGTACCATTGGACTGTGTCTGTGTGTGAGTCCCTGCTCTGCTGGCTAACCTTTCCTCTCTGCAGGCAGTTTAATACTGTTGGTCCCGCAAGCTTTCATCCAAATATGTTCTGATACAGTTTCTGCTTTTATTATTGTCTAAACATTGCACATGTTGTAAAAACAGGGGCAAAATCTCAAAGAAACCTAACTGATTGATTTTTCTGAACAGAAATCATAATTTAAAAATTAGTGATACAATCTTTGTTTTCAATGTCTGGGTGCATTATCAAGTGAATATGCTTGATGTCTGTCAGGAAGAATAGTATATTGACACTGAATTAAATAAGCAGAATGCAAAGACTTATGACACTTCAAGTAATTTTGCAGCAAAAGGATAAACATTTGCTTCCGAAATGGGAGGGAAGGAAGGAAGGAAGGAAGGAAGGAAGGAAGGAAGGAAGAGAGGGAGGAAGGGAGGGAGGGAGGAAGGGAGGGAGGAAGGGAGGGAGGAAGGAAGGGAGGAAGGGAGGAAGGAAGGAAGGAAGGGAGGAAGGAAGGGAGGGAGGAAGGAAGGGAGGGAGGAAGGAAGGGAGGAAGGAAGGAAGGAAGGAAGGAAGGAAGGAAGGAAGGAAGGAAGGAAGGAAGGATGAGGGGAGGGGAAAAGAAAGAGCAAAGGAAATAGCAGAATAAATTAAAAAGTGCTGAAAGAGAGAAAGGAGAGAAAGAAAGAAAAAGAGAAAGAAAGAAGATTCCAGTCCACACTGTAGACTTTTAATGTAGGAGTTTAAATCTCTCCATCTCCTTGGGTCTCTCAGGCCATGTGAGAAGACTCAAACTAAAATTCCCTTTCTTCTTTGTGATCCATTTGTCACATTATCATTTGGTCCAGAAGGAATGTTATAACAAGGCATGACCCTCTCCTGAATAGTAGAGGTAAGTCAGAGGCATTCAGAGCCACATGTGTTTCCAGTTCTTTCTTATCCTTCCCACAACAAAAAACAATAAGTATGACATTTTCAATTATAAAATATACTCTCTTTGAAACAGAATGTAATTTACAGGAATCCCTTTTATTCTACTATCTGAAACTGAAATCAATACCTTTGCCCTGGAGATCCACAAGACCTACTATATTTCAGAACATATCAAGAAAACTGGTTGCTAATAGAGATTCAAGGCTCATCTACGCTGTCAGACTCTTTGGGAAACTTATTAGTCTGGACTGGAACTTCACTACCATAGTGATGAAGTTTCCAGAACAGCCTTGGCTTTCCTCCAAATAATGTGGAGGAGACACAAAGCTATCTGCATCTGATCATGCATACAGATCTTTCTTTAGATAGAAAGGGTTTCTTAAACTTGCATCTTACAGAGCTGGCCTACAATTATGTGTAAAAAAAAAAAGTTTGGCTCTGACAAAAACTATTCTAATTTACGATACTATTTTAAATAGTAGAGAGATGAAGGATAAAAGATTTAAAAGCAGGACCACATAAACGTTGTTTAAATATTATATGAAATATTATATATACTCATATAGTATATATTTATAAGTACATGTATAGTTCTCTTACACAGTATATATAGTGTGTGTATCTATATATACTCTTCCTGATCCATATTCAACAGTCTATCTGATCCTGTGAAAATGTGTGTTGTTGCTTCCGAGATAGGCAGTGTTACACTTATTGTCTATGTGCAAAAGTCCTGTACTAACTTTATTTTAATTTTTTCTATCTTTAGTCATTTTTAATATATTCCTTGTAAATAATTACAGTAATTCACAATAAACAAAGTTTGCATCTGGTTAAACACTGGTCAATTAAAAGTAACTAGTTCTAGTAAAAGAAAAATTACTTCTCTTTTTCATTTGTGTCAAAATATTTTTAAAGTTTTCAAAACCTTTTCAGCAGAAAAAAAAAAAAATAAAAAAAAACCCAAACAAACAAACCAGCAACCTGTTTTCTTTCCTGCAAAAAAGCATGTTTAATGAACCAACATTTTTAAATGAAAATATCATATACGGCTGGATTTTGTACCTATCATGTACATGGATTTTTTTACATATCATGTATGGCTGCAGAATCAGAAACAGAAAAAACATTTATCAACTTCCTCCAAGGATGTCTTCATGCATAACTGCTGTGAAGAATCATGTGCCCTTTCTTCCAGGGTGACACAGCCTGAGGGATAGAGTGTCTTTTGCCACCTTTTGTTGAAGGTGTCTTGCTTCTTAATGGTACATGAAGCCTATATTTAGACATATGACTTATGGTCTGCTGAACACCAGATGAATGTGTCTACAGTTTACCAGTTGGGCAAACCAAAGGAGGGAACTGGTTTTGTATACTTATTGTTGATAGACAAGAAAATCTCTACAATGATGGCAAATAGCTATTCCCTCTTTACCATGAGTCTTTAAATCATGAATCATTCAGCACTATGGTGTTTACTGACAAGAAGTACAGGATAAATTAACTCTGTCTACAGAAAACAAATAAAAAAAACCCTTTTATGATAGAATTGATCTGATCTCACTTGTCTCCCTGATTACTGAAGTTATGCTGTTGATCCTCAGTATTGTGTTTCTCCTTGACAGTATTAGGTCACCACCTTGTTTTGCTTGTTTTATTCCCTTTGCTCACCTAAACCATGAGTCATTCTTCAGAATATTTTAGGTGTGTTTTATGTCAGTGTGGTGGATTGATCTTGTCTAGCTGTCAGACCCTCACCCAACCACACTCTCATTCCCCATTCTTCATGGGACAGGAGGAGAAAAGAGGATGGAAATGCTCATGGGTTACGATAAAAACCAGGAAGTCACTTACTGATTATCATCATAGGCAAAAGAGACTCAACATGGAGAAAAATAATTTAATTTATTGCCCATTAAAATAGAGTTGGCGGGTGACAAACAAATATAAAAATTAATACACCTTCTCCCCTGTTTTTTCCAGGCTCCACTTCACTCCTTTATTTCCAACTCTATTGTCTTCCATCCTCCCCAGGCAGTGCATGAAAGTGGGGGAATGTGGGGGCTGAGGTCTGTTCATAACTGTTCCTCTCTGCTGCTCCTTCCTGCTCATACTTCTCCCCTCCAGCACTGGTCATTCCCATGGCCTGTAGTCCTTCAGGATAAGCCTGTTCCAGCATGGGCCCTCCATGGGCTGCAGTCTCCTTCAGGACATATCCTCTTGCTTCAACATGGACTGCACTGTGGATATCTGCTCTATGATGGTCCTCTCCATAGGCTTCAGGGAAATACATGCTTTACCATGGTCTCTCCATGGGCTGCAAGGGTATCTTTGTTCAGGTGCCTGGAATACCTCTCCCCCTCCTTCTTCTCTGATCCTGGTGGCTGTGGGATTGTTTCTCACACTTTTTTTTTTATTATTATTTATTCCACTCCTTTATCTCATACACTGCTGCTCAGCATTTCTACCCTTTCTTAAATATGTTTGTCACAGATGCACCACCAGCTTTGCTGATTGAGTTGCCAAAGGCCAGTGGTGGGTCTGTTGCTGAGTTGGCTGGAACAATCTGTTTCCTGCTCCAGGCAACCCCCAGCCTCTTCTAACAGAGACCACCCTTGCATCATACCCTCATGCCTCAAAGCCTTGTCATGTACAGTCAATATTGTCAGGAACTTTGCTTAATCTGATGCAGAGAGTTGACCCTCACTTCATGTCCCTTCCTGTCTGTAGTAGTCTTCAAACTTCCTCCATCTAGTTTACATCAGCACTGAGCTGGTTTAAATGCAAGTAACGTATTCTTTGTTACAAAGTCAGATTTTTCTCAGTTTCTTGCTTGCAAAATTAGCTGTACATCTAGGTTTTGGGACCTAACATACCATCTGAACAAGAGTATATCCCACTGATTCAATAAAGTGTGTTTGGTTTTTTTTTTGTTTTTTTTTTTCCCCAACTTTGAGTTGAAAACTTAATAGCATCATAGAGTCATAGAGTACCAGGTTGGAAGGGACCTCAAGGATCATCTGGTCTAGCCTTTCTTGTCAAAAGCATGGTTTAGGTAAGATAGCCTAGCACCCTGTCCAGCTGAATCTTAAAAATGTCCAATGTTGCAAAATCCATCACTTCCCTGGAGAGATTATTGCAATGTCTGATCACTCTCATTGTGAAAAATTGTCCTCTAGTGTCCAATCAGAATCTCCCAAAGAGTATCTTGTACCCATTCCCCCTCCTTTTTTCCACAGGACTCCTTGTAAAAAAGGAAGACTCCATCTTCTTTATAGCCATCTTCTAAATATTGGAACATGGTGAAAAGGTCTCTCCTAAGCCTTCTCTTCTCAAGGCTGAATAAACCCAGTTCTCTCAACCTTTCCTCATATGGCAAGTTTCTCTGTCCCTTCATCATCTGCATGGCCCTCTGCACCCTCTCCAGTCTGTCACTGTATTTTCTGTATATCAGGGACCAAAACTGAACACAGTATTCTAGGTGTGGCCTGACAAGCACCAAGTAGAGTGGGATAATGACTTATTTATCTCTGCTGGTGATGCCCTTGTTGATGAAACCCAGCATCCTGTTGGCTGTCTTTGCCACTACAGCTCACTGTTCACACATACTGAATTTGTTGTCCACCAGGACCCACAGGTCCCTTTCCACAGAGAAAACTTATATTTGAAAGAATAAGTTTCCTCTTCATCAAGGTCACTAGCTGTTTTTTCATCATGCACCTATTAAAAACAAATCTATACTCAGATGACACATATTCAAGTTATTATTAATTTGTTTCCATCACCCCCTCAGAGTAGCAGTGTTGTTTTAACACTTCCACTATGAGTAATCTACTTCTATGTAAAGCCAAGAAAAGCAAATTCTGATTTTCTTTTCTCTTACAGTTTCCCCAGAATAAAATTTTAGTAGAAAAGTTTAGAAAAAAAAAAAAAAAGTTATTTTATTTCATTATTTTAGACTAAATAATTTGAATTATCTAGGGGTCCGGGAAGGCTGGACACTCTTTAAGAAGAAAGTCTTAATGGCACAGGAGCAGGCAATGCCTGGGTGCTCTAAGAAAAGCTGGCGACAGAGAAGACCACCCTGGCTAAACAAGGAGCTTTGGCTGCAACTCGAGGAGAAAAGGAGAGTTTACAGCCTTTGGAAGAAGGGGCTAGCCACTCACAGTGGTTAAAAGAGGCTGTGAAGCTACGCAGGGCAGAAATTGGGAAGTCTAAAGCCCAGCTAGAAATTAATCTGGCTTTAGCAGTCAAGGGTAACAAGAAATGTTTCCATAAGTACATCAATAACAAAAGAAAGACCAGAGAGACCCTCCATTACCTGCTAGATGCAGGAGGAGTCATGGTAAAAAGTAATGAGGAGAAGACTGAGATGTTTAATGCCTCTTTGCCTCAGCCTTTAATAACAAGACTGGTTGTATTGAGGGAATCCAGCCTCCACAGCCAGAAGACAGAGACTGGGAGAACAACCCCCCCAAAATCAGGAGACAGTCAGTGACCTACTGCATCACACAGACACACAAAGTCTATGGGACTAGATGGGATACACCCAAGGGGGCTGAAGGAGTAGCTGGGGTGCTTGCCAACACGCTTTCCATCATTTACCAGCAGTCATGCCTGACCAGGGAGGTCCTGATTGATTGGAAATTGGCCAAGGCAACGCCTATATATAAGAAAGATCGGAAGGAAGTCTGAGGAAATTACAGGCCTATCAGCTTAACTTCGGTGCCCGGGAAGCTGATGGAGCAGCTCATCCTGAGTACCATCACACAACACATGTGGGACAACCAGATGATCAGGCCCAGTCAGCATGGGTTTATGAAAGGCAGGTCCTGCTTGACAAACCTCATCTCCTTCCACAACGGGGCGACCTGCTTATTGGATGAGGGAAATGCTTTGGATGGAGTTTACCTTGATGTTAGTAAGGCCTTTGACACTGATTCCCACAGCATTCTCCTGGCAAAACTGGCTGCTTGTGGCCTGGATGGCCACATGCTTTGCTGGGTAAAAAACTGTCTGGATGGCCGGGCCATCAAAGAGTTGTGGTGAATGGAGTTAAATCCAGTTGGCGGCCGGTCACGAGTGATGTCCCCCAGGGCTCCATTTTGGGGCCACTCCTGTTTAACATCTTTATTGATGATCTAGATGAGGGGATCGAGTGCACCCTCAGTCAGTTTGCAGATGACCCCAAGCTGGGTGGGAGTGTTGATGTGCTCGAGGGTAGGGAGGCTCTGCAGAGAGACCTGGACAGGCTGGAGCCATGGGCTGAGCCCAACTGGAGGAGTTTCCATAAGGCCAAATGCCGGGGGCTGCCCTTGGGCCACAACAACCCCCAGCAGCGCTACAGGCTTGGGGAGGAGTGGCTGGAGAGCTGCCAGTCAGAGAGGGACCTGGGGGTGCTGATTGACAGCTGGCTGAACAGGAGCCAGCAGTGTGCCCAGGGGGCCAAGAAGGCCAATGGCATCCTGGCTTGTGTCAGCAATAGCGTGGCCAGCAGGGACAGGGAAGGGATCTGAGCCCTGTCCTCGGCACTGGTGAGGCCGCCCCTCGATTCCTGTGTTCAGTTTTGGGCCCCTCACTACAAAAAGGACATTGAATGACTCGAGCGTGTCCAGAGAAGGGCAGAGAAGCTGGTGCAGGGTCTGGAGCACAGGTCGTACGGGGAGCGTCTGAGGGAACTGGGGGTGTTTAGTCTGGAGAAGAGGAGGCTGAGGGGAGACCTCATCGCCCTCTACAGCTCCCTGAAAGGACGGTGCAGAGAGTGTGGGATGAGTCTCTTTAACCAAGTAACAATCAATAGGACAAGAGGTAATGGCCTCAAATTTCACTCTGGAAGGCTTAGACTAGATATTAGGAAGCATTTCTCTACAGAACGGATTGTTAGGTGTTGGAGTGGGCTGCCCAGGGCAGCGGTGGAGTCCCCATCCCTGGAGGTGTTTAAGAGTCACATAGCACTTAGAGATATGATGCAGTAGAGAATGGTCTGTGTTTTGTTGGACTAGATGATCTTCAGGGTCTTTTCCAACCCTGATGATTCTGTGATTCTTTGATAGGTTTATCTTTAGAATTGAAATGTAACAATGGCAAAATTTTTGCCCTGGGAGATTCCCAGTTTGAGGTCTTCCAGTTTGGTCAGGAAAATATGTATCCTTTTGGTGTATCTAAAACTTAAAATAATGGAGAACAGACAGACCAAACTTTTCACTTTTAGATTCTTATCTATTAATTTACATTCTTGATCATCTATTTCTTGAGAACAGCAATTCTCAGAAATATTATTTCTTACATGTAAAAAAAGATATAACTTTTAAAACTGGAAGACTCAGCTCAAATGTGCTTCCTTCTCCAGTGAATGTGCTCTTTGAAAGTTATTTTGGAAATAACAAGATAAAAATTCATTAGTGTAGAGTACATATTTTATTTTTAAATTCCAAGCAGAGATTATACTCAAAAGGGAGCATCTGCTTTACAATACGTTACTTCCTGTAAAGAAAAAAAAAAATCTCAGAATACCAGCAGTGCTCAGTGGTTGCCACTGAATAGTGTTTTTTCCCCCTGAAATTGTTTTTTATATATTATCAGTCAAAACATAAAGCTTAAACTCAGCACTTATATTTTACCTTTCTTTGGATTTATTTGCTTTTTTAACTTTGTAGTAATACAAATTTCTGTTGAGTCTAATTCTAGTGATATATCAAAGCTATGAATTACCCTATTATCAGATTTTTTTAATCCTAGTTAATGACTGTAATTTTCTAAGGAAGGATAACAGCTTAGATTCTTTATATTAGCTATTAAATGCTGGAGAAGAAATTAAAATGCTTCATTAATTTTATGTGACTGATTAGGCTGAGCTATATGTTCTTCAGAAAATATGCATCTATGGTTTCAAACTATTGTGTGGTTTTCGTAACTAGTAACACAAAATCTGTTGCTCTAAACCATTTCTTCTTAACAGCATCTTTTTCTTCAGAAATAATGCCTGCTGCATACTAAAGTTTATTAAATTAAGTGTAATAAGAAACTGCAACTTGCTCAAAATTCTTAAACTATGTTGTTTGCTTAATCTTAAATTTCTTGTTAATATAAAATGTTAAATGTAAAATATGTCTAAATTTATGTACTCTGTACAAAGAAATGGAAATTAAATGTTTACATTTAACTTATCTTTGTACTTACTGAAACATTTCAAAAGTTCTTAAAGAAACAAAAAGTCAAGCATATTAAATAATAGCATTTTTAAGTGCAAATAGTTTATATTCAGTGGCATAAAAATATTTAGATATTTTCAGTTTGGAATATCCCTTCAAGACTTTCGCCATTTGAGTGGATTAATGGACTATATCACTGCTGAGTGGATCAACTGTTGGTATAATTGTTTCTCCTAAAGACAGTCACACCAATGTAGATGTAGCGAATATGTGGCTCAGCCAAACATATAATACAGAAACTACAAAACTAGCAAAGTCATTTTGAAGAGAGCAATGGTCTTGAGCTGCTGTTGACCGACATCTTCCTCCCTGGTGACACTCAGTATCATGAATCACAGAATCATGTAGTTTGGAAAAGACCTTCAAGATCATGGAGTCCAACCATAAACCCAACACTGCCAAGTCCACCACTAACCCATGTCCCTAAGCACCACATCTACACATCTTTTAAATACCTCCAGGGATGGTGACTCAACCACTTCCCTGGGAAGCCTGTTCCAGTGCTTGACAACCCTTTTAGTAATTTTTTCCTTATATCCAGTCTAAACCTTCTCTGGCATACCTTGAGGTCATTTCCTCTCATCCTATCACTTGTTACTTGGGAGAAGAGGCCAATACCCACTTCACTACAACCTCATTCCAGGTAGTTGCAGAGTGATAACATCTCCTCTCAGCCTCAGTGATTATATTATGGAGACTGGTACAGAGGCTGGGAATCACATTGATATTGTGATTGAACGGTGTATTGCAGTAGCTGTATTTTGCTATGTGCTACTTATATTTGTATAGTGTTTTCAATATCATTTGTATCACTGATAAACAAGAAATCTCATGTAACATCAACTATCCACAAGTAAACAAATTTGATATTAAGCATTACACCCTCCACATGTGCCATATCTAAAAGACCCTGGTCAGAAAGTATTGGATTATGACACCCAGCACCTCTGCTCAGTAATCCTTCATTTTAATTCTTGGGGGCTGACCAGCATGCATTCTTGCTCTTTTAATAGCTGATTTTTGTATAAACTACAGTGAATATGTGGTTTGTCATGTTGATGAAGAGTCAAACAATAGGTGTCTAATTTTCTTATGCAAGCAGCTCACCTGAAAACCATAAATATGTAAACCATTCCATTTATACAACATAGATTCTTCCCTTCCCCATAAACAAATATATGCCCAAGGCATGAAGCTCAGTTTCTGGTTCATGCTTGACAGTAGCTCCACAATGCTTGACCAGGTGGATCAAAGTTATGTTTGAAAATTGGTTGTTATATGTATTAGCAGAATAAATCATTCGCTATTCTATTGTTGTTGTTGTTGTTGTTGTTGTTGTTGTTCAATTTATTTGGGAGCATTACAAGAAATAAACAGAAATCTGAAATTTCATGCAGTAGAGTGTTGTAATATATGGAAGTATATGACATTATTAATGCACACATTCACATCAAGTGTGTGTGTGTGTGTATATATATGCATATAACTTTTTTAGGGATAATCAGTTGAAATTCTCCATTCCTAATTCAATTATGACCATCTCAGTCGATACAGTTCATATTTATAAACCAGTTATCTCTGTGTCAGACTTTCAGCATGAGGGTAAGCAGAATAGAATTGCACTGGACACAAATAAGACAATATAGTTGAGCCTGGGGATGTCAGAGTCAAACTACCTTAATATATAATACTACATTAGCAATTACCTCTACATTTTGAAGTTCCTTTAAGTGGGGATTGGTGAAGATGTTCTACAATAAGATACCTCATCAGTGTCTAGACAATCCTCTCCAAATCTTAGTAGAGAATTTATTCAGATAAATGCTCATGAAAGGAAAAACGAAAACCACCTTATGTGTACATTCACTCTTTGCATTTGTTAAATCCATCACAGTAATGTTTGAGTACTATGTTAGAGATATCTTTTAGTCACTGTATTTTCCTTTCCTTTCTCTTCTCAGCAGTGCTATTAGATACTGACTGCAAAGGAGTACTCCAACACCCTTTAAAGGGTCTGGCAGCCACTCTGCTGGTTAGCTCTTATGAAGGGATAGCATAGCTGGACAACTCCTCTCCTAAGCTGCTTGATGTTATTTCTCTTTTATCATCTGGAAGCAGGCTGACAGCTGGTTAGACATGGAAGGAACTAAAGCAACTAAACAAATGTTGAAGAGAAAAAATGCTGGATCAAATGTACTTCTGATAATATTTAGCTGGTGTAAAAAAACCCAAAAACCAACCTGTCTCCCAACATGCTATTTTTCCTTTAAAACAAACTAACAAAATAATAATATTAAAAAAAAAAAATCAGACTCACACACCACCACTGCTAGAAATATGTCTTTATTCTATTATAGAAATAGAAGTTGTGTGACAGGGAATGAACGCAGGCAGTGTTTCAAAAATTGCAGTGTCATGGAATCAGAGGAGATGAGTATAATATTCTCTTCTAAGTGACTTCAGTTTGAGTAGTTCTTGGTAACTATAGACACCTTACCATTACCAGCTGTAATGTCTACTATGATTGACACTTAAAGTGCTGTAAAATAGTGTAATAGAGACAATAGAGATTTATTTTGTTTCTAAGCATTAGGCATGTTTGGGGGTTTGTTTGTTTGTTTGTTTGTTGTTTTTTTTTTTGTTTTTTGTTTTTTTTGTAGTACTGGAATTCCCTTTCACAAATCAATAGAGGAATGACTCATGGCAAGGAAACAAGAGTGATCAAGCTGTTTTATTTTGCTGTCTACATTTGCTTAAGGCTGATGACTTATATCCAGAAATGTAAATTTTGTCTCACCTTTTACTAAAAGCAAGTGCAGCAAAAATAAATACTCTGAAAAAACTCAGGTGACTGAATGGGTCTGCAACAAATATCCATACTTTGTTTTTTGTTCTGTATGCCACAGAGGCGGCTTGCTTGTCCCATATGAATCACCTCAGCCGTAACTGGTCTCAGGTTATAGTGGACTTCATTCAACTTTGAGTAACTAAAGAAAATGTATTTATGAGGATTTGTGCCAAACAGGATTTCTACTGCAGTTCTTCCCCCTCTAAGTGAATGGAGGAAGTAAAAAATACTTTTCAGTGTAAGGTTTCTGGCCTTGAGATTTAACCTACCATAAAAGAGAAACATATGAATGAAAATTCCAGTGTAATTTATTATTAGAATATATATTGGTTATTTAATTACTTGTTTTTCTGATTAAAAATGTTTTGATAGTCAGAGATGAAAAACATCTTTCTAAATAACTGACAGAATATAACTGAACAGAAAGATCTCATTTTTATGTGTTGGTTTTGTTTTGTTTAAGAAAGATTGTTCTTTGTATGTTTAGTTCCTATTAACGGGTATTTCACAAACAGATGACATCAAAAATTAAGAAATGCATTGGTATTTTTGCAATTAAATATTAATTATAAGAACATTTATAGGCTGTAACAGGAGAAAATGTAAATGTTGCTATTTAGTTCTTATAAATTACGCAAGCAATACAGAAGTAATTGAAGTGCTATTAATAGACTGTAAAGTATACTAAAGCATTTTATTGGTGTTTAGCAATATAATTAGAGCAAGTAAATTAGATATTAACAAAGTTAGTAAAAGCCAGTATTTACAGACTGATACCATATCTATTTACTTAAAATTACTATTACCAATGTTAATTAAAGGCTTGATTAGTAGAAATAATGTATACATGTGGGCCACTGGGCAGAATCACCAGGATGAGAAAATGAACAGTATAATTCTCAACAGAAGACTCTCTTGTTTGGGATTTCTATTATGTAATCTTACATTTTAAGGTTCTAAAACTACCAGAACTCTGAGTCCTAACTGACATTTTTGCCAGCAAACATTTTTAAAACAAAGAAGTTAAAGCTACAAATGTCTTAGTTCTAGGCTGTAACAGGCAGAAACCTGGCTATCCCTTTGTGTACTGTGTACACCTGACTGAAGCACAAGTAATTGGGTATATTCAAAAGTTCCAACTGGCTTTAGCTGAGAATACTGGAAAATGGGTAAAGTGTAAAAGATCTGTTCACCCATCATGACTTTTATCAAAATTTTTTAAAAAGAAAAAAAGTAGAACAACAAGTTGTGAATTCCCAATATTTTCACTCGTGAGAATTCACAACCTTCAGAATAGCTTTGCATATATAATTTCTAAGCATTCACTTTCTCATTGATATTTAGATGAAGTGTCACTAGAAAAAACCCCTTCCATTCACATTTTGTGACTGGAATCTTTCTCACATTCTACAAACTAACTTCATTTTCTTTTGTTGTAATGTCCTCTCTTCTTTATTGCACCTTATTACATTGTTCCATTGTCTGTCTTTGTCTTTACCAATTAATTACTTATGCTGCATTTAGGTAAAAGGGATTTCTGCTATTGTTTGTTTGAAAAGTACTTAGCAGAATAAATTTTGCACTGTTAGTGTGCTCTAACGCATGACCCAAATAAACATGATCAGAGGTAATAAGCATTATCTGTATAAGACTTGGCATTTTACTCAACTTTTCCAAATAAAATTAATCCATAATAAGAACTTTGGTTCATCATGGGGTTTTCTAGATCTAGAATTCTCTTTCTAGCTATCAGTATTACCAACTGTTGCATTTAATGTGATGAATTAATTTGGTAAGAGATTAAACCCTTTGTGTTTGAGTCAGTCCTCAAGGATTAGATGGGTTAGGGGCGGCTGGATTTATCTCTTAATATGTATGCTAATTATTGCTGTAACTATAGGCTTGACACCAGATGCACAAACAGCCCATGTGCTGTAGGTCTGGTTGCATTCAAGAGAAGCAGTCAGGTTCATGAAGAGCAGAGATTATTCTTACGCAACATCTACAGAGTCTTTGAGGTTGCCTACAATAAATGAACAATCTGCAGGTTGGCTATATAGCACCACACACAAAAATGATTACAATCACACACTCATTCCCAGGTAATCACTCATCGAAGTTGAGGGCACAAATCTCGTCAAAAAGCACCCCTGCTGGGGGCAGGGCGAGGAGCACAAATCTGTCAATCTATGCCTCAGATCTGGTATTGGATTTTCGTCCCTCCAAGTTAGATACAAATTTGGGGTGGTATTTATCTAAGTATCTATGTCAGTGAGTGGGACTGCGGTCAAGCCATTGTTTCTTGAGTAACAACACAGCACATTCCTTGGTACAAAGTGTGCGCAGTTGTTGTGGGAGAAGAGGAAGAACAGGAGATAATGTCCATGGAGTTATGCAAAGCATTCTTTGCAAACAGCAGAAAAGGATATAAATCTGTATAGTCATGTCAAATATTCCTTGAGAAAAGTGGAAGAAGGGGACTGCATGGCTTCCACCTTGCTACACATTCCTCCTTGGTGCCATGGCAACACAAATTACTGGATCTTCACCCCATCCTGTGTTTGTTCTGGGCACCAGGTGTTAAGAAACTTTGTGTTTTGCAGGTTTTTTCCACTGATTTGTTTTTCCCACAGTTCCAACACCAATATTCATACCTCTAAATGGGAGACAGATGGGTGTGATGGATAGACTTCTAAATGGATAAAGAATTGGCTGAATGGCTGTGTCCAAAGATTTACAGCTCAGTCTCCAAGTAGAAGCCAGTAATGAGTGATGTCTGTTGAGGATCTGTATTTGCACTGGTACTGTTCAGTATCTTCATCAGTGACATATACAGTGGGATTGAGTGCACCCTCAGAAAGTTTGGGGATGACATCAAGCTGAGTGGTACAGTTGATTGGCTTGAGGAAAGGGTTGTCATTTAGAGGAACCTTGAGAGGCTCACGAAGTGGACCCATTGAAACCTCATGAAATTTAGCAAAGACAAGTCAAGGTCCTGTACATCGTTCAGGAAAACCCCTTCTATCAATATAGGCTGGGGAATGAAGGGACTGAGAACAGTCCTTCAGAGAAGGACCTGGGGATACTGGTAGATAAAAAAATGGATATGAGCCAACAGTGTGCCCTTACAGACCAGAAGGCCAGTTGTATCCTGAGCTGCATAACAAGAAGCATGGCCAGTAGGTTGAAGGACGTGATTCTCTACTCCACTCTCAGGGGACCCCACCTGGAGTACCAGCCTGGAGTACTGCATCCAGCTCTAGGGTCCCCTGTACAAGAAAGACATGGACCTGTTTAGGCAGGCCCATGGGAGAGCCACAAAGATGATCAGATGGCTGGAGTACCTGAAGACAAGCTGAAATAGTTGTGATTGTTCAGCGAGGAGAAGATTTGGGATATCTTATTGCAGCCTTTCAGTATATAAGGAGGGCTTATAAGAAAGATGGAGAGAGATTATTTACCAGGGTCAGTAGTGAGAGGACAAAGGGTAATGTTTTTCTAAACTGAAAGAGAGTAGGTTTAGATTGGACATAAAGAATAAATTTTTTGCTATGAGGGTGGTGAGACACAGGGACAGGTTTCTCAGAGAAGCTGTAGATGTCCCATCATTGGAAGCATTCCAGGTCATGTTGGATGGTTTTGAGCAACCTGATCGAGTTGAAGACATCCCTGTCCATGGCATGGGGATTGAACTAGATGATCTTTAAGGGTCCATTCCAACACACAGCCTTCTACGGTTCTATGATTCCATGATTATGGAAAGCTAACATACCTTACATTAATATAAATACATGGATCCATTACAAATTAAATATCTATTTTTCTTCATATACAAAATGTGTTATAGCTTCAGTAACTTTTAAGACAACAACAACAAAATTACTTAGGCTTAAGCACTTTTTATATTTCAAGAGAAATGGTTGTCTTAAGTCACAAAATCTGAGTGAAAGGATTTTTTTCTAGTAGTACATTGTTGGAGAATGGCTTGCAGAGAGCAAGGCCATAGCTCCCTGCAGAAGTCGGTCCCAGCCACCTGAGGTAAACAAAGGAAAGAACCCAGGGTACAGTTATGTAAACAAGGATGAAGACCCAAGACTCAGTTGTGCTAGCGAGGATTGTTATGAGAACACAGAGATAAGTTGGGGCGCATTATGACCTTGGGGGTCAAAGGAAAGCAGCCCTGGGAGAGAAGCAGGTTCGCAACAAGAAAGATGTTTATGCATACCAGAAATGCCACAGGGGGCTGGTGTATTATAATGTGACTTTTTAGATGTACCCAATAGCTGAGATATTATAATGTAGTTTCTTTAATGTATCCAATAGAGTTACAAGTAGTGTATTGTAGACTGCTTATATAAAGTGTGATTTCTTTCAATAAAGTTGAAGCTTGCTCTATCATTCACATTGAATCGGCTGCTTGCTTCCTCCGCCCGCCGCAATACATCATGTATGTACCACTCAGGAAGCTAATGCTTAGATTTAATCTACATATTCAAAGCTATTTTAAAGCTTTTAACTGCTTTTTACTGGTGTTTCCTCCTCATTCCCTACTACAAACAGTAGTGGAGTTGTGAATATCGAGGCTAACTTTTAGAATGCCACAGAAGGTTTTCAAATTACTGCCTTAATGATGTACATGATGTTATATATAATTCTTTCTTTCCAGTTATTAGTTATTATCAAATATCATTATGCAGTTCAGTTTTTCAAGATTTATTCTTTATGTTTGAACAAGAAATGTGCTATAGTCGAATCTAGTCTTTAATCTGTTCTTTTCAAGAAATGTCAGTTTCTTAGACCCTGAAAGTGTATGTATTGATGACTGAGACACATATTTCACCGGGTTGATTTAAATTCACTGCACACTTTTTAATACACATAGAAAAACTTGAGCATATTAATATATTTCTTGAAAATGTGCAGTTTTTTCATAGTTGACTTGAGGAGTTGATTACTTTTGTAACAGTGAAGTCATTTGTGCATTACGGTTTTGTTCCATCATCTGCATAGCTATAAGATTTCCTTCAGGTTGACTTATGGTTATACCTCAAGAGTAACTCATTGGCTTTTAAATTAAAGTGTGCAGAAGGTTAAGAAGCTGTCTGAAGGGAAGGTTAAGATGCTGTCTGAGGTTTTCTTTGTTATATTTGTTTGGCTTTGGTCCTTGAGCAATTCTGAATCTGCATATATGCTAATGAAGAACAATAGGGGTAGAAAAAAAGTTTAAAACTGAGGGGGTTTGTTAATTGTTGGCGATTCTAACATCTCAGAAAACTGTAAAACTTCACTGACATCAGTGTTTTCAGAACTTAAAAAAATCTGTTTTATTTTTCATCTGCATAAAATTGTGTTTAAATATTTTTCCAAAACTTAACAACTATTAAGATGTGTGTTTTCAGAATATTGGATTTTACATTCATAAAAAACCTTTGTAATAATTGCTTTTTAAAAATATTTTTTTCATGAAACATACTTCATTATTTATGTATTTCAGTTAAATAGTGCATTAATGAACAGTCAGATTTTCAATGTGGTATTCAGATGTGTGGAGGTTTGAACTCAGGTGCAGCCAATCGGCACGTAGCTGGCCCTTCACCTCCCCATTCCCCCTCTGGTAAGATAGGGGAGGGACATAAGAAGAGAATAGTGAGTTCAAAAAGAAAATTGATAAAATGCAACAGTGGCTTACCTAGCGTGGCTACTGCCCACCCACCCTCATCC